>NW_027254903.1:20000-139144 GCF_044704955.1 Pristiophorus japonicus
TCGCTGATTCACACACTCGCTGATTCACACACTCGCTGGTTCACACACTCGCTGATTCACACGCTCGCTGATTCACACACTCGCTGATTCACACGCTCGCTGATTCACACGCTCGCTGATTCACACACTCGCTGATTCACACACTCGCTGATTCACACACTCGCTCACGCTCGCTGATTCACACACTCGCTGATTCACACGCTCGCTGATTCACACACTCGCTGATTCACACACTCGCTGATTCACACACTCGCTCATTCACACGCTCGCTGATTCACACACTCGCTCATTCACACGCTCGCTCATTCACACGCTCGCTGATTCACACGCTCGCTGATTCACACGCTCGCTGATTCACACGCTCGCTGATTCACACGCTCGCTGATTCACACACTCGCTGATTCACACGCTCGCTGATTCACACGCTCGCTGATTCACACGCTCGCTGGTTCACACACTCGCTGATTCACACGCTCGCTGATTCACACACTCGCTGATTCACACGCTCGCTGATTCACACACTCGCTGATTCACACACTCGCTGATTCACACGCTCGCTGATTCACACGCTCGCTGATTCACACGCTCGCTGATTCACACGCTCGCTGATTCACACGCTCGCTGATTCACACGCTCGCTGATTCACACACTCGCTCATTCACACGCTCGCTCATTCACACGCTCGCTGATTCACACGCTCGCTGATTCACACGCTCGCTCATTCACACGCTCGCTGATTCACACGCTCGCTGATTCACACACTCGCTGATTCACACGCTCGCTGATTCACACGCTCGCTGATTCACACGCTCGCTGATTCACACACTCGCTGATTCACACACTCGCTCATTCACACGCTCGCTGATTCACACGCTCGCTGATTCACACACTCGCTGATTCACACACTCGCTCATTCACACGCTCGCTGATTCACACACTCGCTGATTCACACACTCGCTGATTCACACACTCGCTGATTCACACGCTCGCTGATTCACACACTCGCTGATTCACACACTCGCTGATTCACACGCTCGCTGATTCACACACTCGCTGATTCACTCTCTCGCTGATTCACACACTCGCTCATTCACACGCTCGCTGATTCACTCTCTCGCTGATTCACACACTCGCTCATTCACACACTCGCTGATTCACACACTCGCTGATTCACACACTCGCTCATTCACTCTCTCGCTGATTCACACACTCGCTCATTCACACGCTCGCTGATTCACTCTCTCGCTGATTCACACACTCGCTCATTCACACGCTCGCTGATTCACACACTCGCTGATTCACTCTCTCGCTGATTCACACACTCGCTCATTCACACGCTCGCTGATTCACTCTCTCGCTGATTCACACACTCGCTCATTCACACACTCGCTGATTCACACACTCGCTGATTCACACACTCGCTCATTCACTCTCTCGCTGATTCACACACTCGCTGATTCACACACTCGCTGATTCACACGCTCGCTGATTCACACACTCGCTGATTCACACACTCGCTCATTCACTCTCTCGCTGATTCACACACTCGCTCATTCACACGCTCGCTGATTCACTCTCTCGCTGATTCACACACTCGCTCATTCACACGCTCGCTGATTCACTCTCTCGCTGATTCACACACTCGCTCATTCACTCTCTCGCTGATTCACACACTCGCTCATTCACACGCTCGCTGATTCACTCTCTCGCTGATTCACACACTCGCTGATTCACTCTCTCGCTGATTCACACACTCGCTCATTCACACGCTCGCTGATTCACACGCTCGCTGATTCACACACTCGCTGATTCACACGCTCGCTGATTCACACACTCGCTCATTCACACGCTCGCTGATTCACTCTCTCGCTGATTCACACACTCGCTGATTCACACACTCGCTGATTCACACACTCGCTGATTCACACGCTCGCTGATTCACACGCTCGCTGATTCACACACTCGCTGATTCACACACTCGCTGATTCACACACTCGCTGATTCACTCTCTCGCTGATTCACACGCTCGCTGATTCACACGCTCGCTGATTCACACGCTCGCTGATTCACACACTCGCTGATTCACACGCTCGCTGATTCACACGCTCGCTGATTCACACGCTCGCTGATTCACACACTCGCTGATTCACACACTCGCTGATTCACACACTCGCTGATTCACACACTCGCTGATTCACACGCTCGCTGATTCACACACTCGCTGATTCACACACTCGCTGATTCACACGCTCGCTGATTCACACACTCGCTGATTCACACACTCGCTGATTCACACACTCGCTGATTCACACACTCGCTGATTCACACACTCGCTGGTTCACACGCTCGCTGGTTCACACGCTCGCTGGCTCGCTGATTCACTCACTCGCTGATTCACACACTCGCTGATTCACACACTCGCTGATTCACACACTCGCTGATTCACACACTCGCTGATTCACACACTCGCTGATTCGCTGATTCACACGCTCGCTGATTCACACACTCGCTGATTCACACGCTCGCTGATTCACACGCTCGCTGATTCACACACTCGCTGATTCACACGCTCGCTGGTTCACACACTCGCTGATTCACACGCTCGCTGATTCACACACTCGCTGATTCACTCACTCGCTGATTCACACACTCGCTGATTCACACACTCGCTGATTCACACACTCGCTGATTCACTCACTCGCTGATTCACACACTCGCTGATTCACACACTCGCTGATTCACACACTCGCTGATTCACACGCTCGCTGATTCACACACTCGCTGATTCACACGCTCGCTGATTCACACACTCGCTGATTCACACGCTCGCTGATTCACTCACTCGCTGATTCACACGCTCGCTGATTCACACGCTCGCTGATTCACTCACTCGCTGATTCACACGCTCGCTGATTCACACACTCGCTGATTCACACACTCGCTGATTCACACGCTCGCTGATTCACACGCTCGCTGATTCACACGCTCGCTGATTCACTCACTCGCTGATTCACACACTCGCTGATTCACACACTCGCTGATTCACACGCTCGCTGATTCACACACTCGCTGATTCACACACTCGCTCATTCACACACTCGCTCATTCACACGCTCGCTGATTCACACACTCGCTGATTCACACACTCGCTGATTCACACACTCGCTGATTCACACACTCGCTGATTCACACACTCGCTCATTCACACGCTCGCTGATTCACACACTCGCTGATTCACACACTCGCTGATTCACACACTCGCTGATTCACACACTCGCTGATTCACACGCTCGCTGGTTCACACACTCGCTCATTCACACGCTCGCTGATTCTCGCTGATTCACACGCTCGCTGGTTCACACACTCGCTGATTCACACACTCGCTGGTTCACACACTCGCTGATTCACACACTCGCTGATTCACTCACTCGCTGATTCACACACTCGCTGATTCACACACTCGCTGATTCACACGCTCGCTGGTTCACACACTCGCTGATTCACTCACTCGCTGATTCACACACTCGCTGATTCACTCACTCGCTGATTCACTCACTCGCTGATTCACACACTCGCTGATTCACTCACTCGCTGATTCACACGCTCGCTGGTTCACACACTCGCTGATTCACACACTCGCTGATTCACACACTCGCTGATTCACTCACTCGCTGATTCACACGCTCGCTGATTCACACACTCGCTGATTCACACACTCGCTGATTCACACACTCGCTGATTCACACACTCGCTGATTCACACACTTGCTGATTCACACGCTCGCTGGTTCACACACTCGCTCATTCACACACTCGCTCACGCTCGCTGGTTCACACACTCGCTGATTCACACGCTCGCTGGTTCACACACTCGCTGATTCACACACTCGCTGATTCACACACTCGCTGATTCACACACTCGCTGATTCACACACTCGCTGATTGACACGCTCGCTGGTTCACACACTCGCTGATTCACACACTCCCTGATTCACACACTCGCTGATTGACACGCTCGCTGGTTCACACACTCGCTGATTCACACACTCGCTGATTCACACACTCGCTGATTGACACACTCGCTGATTCACACACTCGCTGATTCACACACTCGCTGGTTCACACACTCGCTGATTCACACACTCGCTGATTGACACGCTCGCTGGTTCACACACTCGCTGGTTCACACACTCGCTGATTCACACACTCGCTGATTGACACACTCGCTGATTCACACACTCGCTGATTCACACACTCGCTGGTTCACACGCTCGCTGATTCACACACTCGCTGATTCACACGCTCGCTGGTTCACACGCTCGCTGATTCACACACTCGCTGATTCACACACTCGCTGATTCACACACTCGCTCACGCTCGCTGATTCACACACTCGCTGGTTCACACACTCGCTCATTCACACGCTCGCTGGTTCACACACTCGCTGATTCACACACTCGCTCACACTCGCTGATTCACACACTCGCTGATTCACACACTCGCTGATTCACACGCTCGCTGGTTCACACGCTCGCTGATTCACACACTCGCTGATTCACACACTCGCTCACGCTCGCTGGTTCACACACTCGCTGATTCACACACTCGCTCACGCTCGCTGGTTCACACACTCGCTGATTCACACGCTCGCTGGTTCACACACTCGCTGATTCACACACTCGCTCACGCTCGCTGATTCACACACTCGCTGATTCACACACTCGCTGATTCACACGCTCGCTGGTTCACACACTCGCTGATTCACACACTCGCTGATTCACACACTCGCTGATTCACACACTCGCTCACGCTCGCTGGTTCACACACTCGCTGGTTCACACACTCGCTGATTCACACACTCGCTGATTCACACACTCGCTGGTTCACACACTCGCTGGTTCACACACTCGCTGGTTCACACACTCGCTGATTCACACACTCGCTGATTCACACACTCGCTGATTCACACACTCGCTGGTTCACACACTCGCTGGTTCACACACTCGCTGGTTCACACACTCGCTGATTCACACACTCGCTGATTCACACACTCGCTCACGCTCGCTGGTTCACACACTCGCTGATTCACACACTCGCTGATTCACACACTCGCTGATTCACACGCTCGCTGGTTCACACACTCGCTGATTCACACGCTCGCTGGTTCACACGCTCGCTGATTCACACGCTCGCTGGTTCACACACTCGCTGATTCACACACTCGCTGATTCACACACTCGCTGGTTCACACGCTCGCTGGTTCACACACTCGCTGATTCACACACTCGCTGATTCACACACTCGCTGATTCACACACTCGCTGATTCACACGCTCGCTGGTTCACACGCTCGCTGGTTCACACGCTCGCTGATTCACACGCTCGCTGATTCACACACTCGCTGATTCACACACTCGCTGATTCACACACTCGCTGGTTCACACGCTCGCTGATTCACACACTCGCTGATTCACACGCTCGCTGATTCACACACTCGCTGATTCACACACTCGCTGATTCACACGCTCGCTGATTCACACGCTCGCTGGTTCACACACTCGCTGATTCACACACTCGCTGATTCACACACTCGCTGATTCACACGCTCGCTGATTCACACGCTCGCTGATTCACACACTCGCTCACGCTCGCTGATTCACACACTCGCTGATTCACACACTCGCTGATTCACACACTCGCTGATTCACACACTCGCTGATTCACACACTCGCTGATTCACACTCGCTGGTTCACACACTCGCTGATTCACACACTCGCTGATTCACACACTCGCTGGTTCACACACTCGCTGATTCACACACTCGCTGATTCACACACTCGCTGATTCACACACTCGCTGATTCACACACTCGCTGATTCACACACTCGCTGATTCACACACTCGCTGATTCACACACTCGCTGATTCACACACTCGCTGGTTCACACACTCGCTGGTTCACACACTCGCTGATTCACACACTCGCTCATCCACACACTCGCTGATTCACACACTCGCTGATTCACACACTCGCTGATTCACACACTCGCTCATTCACACGCTCGCTGGTTCACACGCTCGCTGATTCACACACTCGCTGATTCACACACTCGCTGATTCACACACTCGCTGATTCACACACTCGCTGATTCACACACTCGCTCACGCTCGCTGATTCACACACTCGCTCATTCACACACTCGCTCATTCACACACTCGCTCACGCTCGCTGATTCACACACTCGCTGATTCACACACTCGCTGATTCACACACTCGCTGATTCACACACTCGCTGATTCACACACTCGCTGATTCACACACTCGCTGATTCACACGCTCGCTGATTCACACGCTCGCTGATTCACACACTCGCTGATTCACACACTCGCTCACGCTCGCTGATTCACACACTCGCTGATTCACACACTCGCTGATTCACACACTCGCTGATTCACACACTCGCTCACGCTCGCTGATTCACACACTCGCTGATTCACACACTCGCTCATTCACACGCTCGCTGATTCACACACTCGCTGATTCACACACTCGCTGATTCACACGCTCGCTGATTCACACACTCGCTGATTCACACGCTCGCTGATTCACACACTCGCTGATTCACACACTCGCTGATTCACACGCTCGCTGATTCACACACTCGCTGATTCACACACTCGCTCACGCTCGCTGATTCACACACTCGCTGATTCACACGCTCGCTGATTCACACACTCGCTGATTCACACACTCGCTGATTCACACACTCGCTGATTCACACACTCGCTGATTCACACACTCGCTCACGCTCGCTGATTCACACACTCGCTGATTCACACACTCGCTGATTCACACACTCGCTGATTCACACACTCGCTGATTCACACACTCGCTGATTCACACACTCGCTGATTCACACACTCGCTGATTCACACACTCGCTGATTCACACACTCGCTGATTCACACACTCGCTGATTCACACACTCGCTGATTCACACACTCGCTGATTCACACACTCGCTGGTTCACACACTCGCTGGTTCACACACTCGCTGATTCACACACTCGCTCATCCACACACTCGCTGATTCACACACTCGCTGATTCACACACTCGCTGATTCACACACTCGCTCATTCACACGCTCGCTGGTTCACACGCTCGCTGATTCACACACTCGCTGATTCACACACTCGCTGATTCACACACTCGCTGATTCACACACTCGCTGATTCACACACTCGCTCACGCTCGCTGATTCACACACTCGCTCATTCACACACTCGCTCATTCACACACTCGCTCACGCTCGCTGATTCACACACTCGCTGATTCACACACTCGCTGATTCACACACTCGCTGATTCACACACTCGCTGATTCACACACTCGCTGATTCACACACTCGCTGATTCACACGCTCGCTGATTCACACGCTCGCTGATTCACACGCTCGCTGATTCACACACTCGCTCACGCTCGCTGATTCACACACTCGCTGATTCACACACTCGCTGATTCACACACTCGCTGATTCACACACTCGCTCACGCTCGCTGATTCACACACTCGCTGATTCACACACTCGCTCATTCACACGCTCGCTGATTCACACACTCGCTGATTCACACACTCGCTGATTCACACGCTCGCTGATTCACACACTCGCTGATTCACACGCTCGCTGATTCACACACTCGCTGATTCACACACTCGCTGATTCACACGCTCGCTGATTCACACACTCGCTGATTCACACACTCGCTCACGCTCGCTGATTCACACACTCGCTGATTCACACGCTCGCTGATTCACACACTCGCTGATTCACACACTCGCTGATTCACACACTCGCTGATTCACACACTCGCTGATTCACACACTCGCTCACGCTCGCTGATTCACACACTCGCTGATTCACACACTCGCTGATTCACACACTCGCTGATTCACACACTCGCTGATTCACACACTCGCTGATTCACACACTCGCTGATTCACACACTCGCTGATTCACACACTCGCTCACGCTCGCTGATTCACACACTCGCTGATTCACACACTCGCTGATTCACACACTCGCTGATTCACACACTCGCTGATTCACACACTCGCTGATTCACACACTCGCTGATTCACACACTCGCTCATTCACACGCTCGCTGATTCACACACTCGCTGATTCACACACTCGCTGATTCACACACTCGCTCACGCTCGCTGATTCACACACTCGCTGATTCACACACTCGCTGATTCACACACTCGCTGATTCACACGCTCGCTGATTCACACACTCGCTGATTCACACACTCGCTGATTCACACACTCGCTCACGCTCGCTGATTCACACACTCGCTGATTCACACACTCGCTGATTCACACACTCGCTGATTCACACACTCGCTGATTCACACACTCGCTCACGCTCGCTGATTCACACACTCGCTGATTCACACACTCGCTGATTCACACACTCGCTGATTCACACACTCGCTCACGCTCGCTGATTCACACACTCGCTGATTCACACACTCGCTCACGCTCGCTGATTCACACACTCGCTGATTCACACACTCGCTCACGCTCGCTGATTCACACACTCGCTGATTCACACACTCGCTGGTTCACACACTCGCTGATTCACACGCTCGCTGATTCACATACTCGCTGATTCACACACTCGCTCATTCACACGCTCGCTGATTCACACACTCGCTGATTCACACACTCGCTGATTCACACACTCGCTGATTCACACACTCGCTGATTCACACACTCGCTGATTCACACACTCGCTGATTCACTCACTCGCTGATTCACACACTCGCTGATTCACACACTCGCTGATTCACACGCTCGCTGATTCACACGCTCGCTGATTCACACGCTCGCTGATTCACACGCTCGCTGATTCACTCACTCGCTGATTCACACACTCGCTGATTCACACACTCGCTGATTCACACACTCGCTGATTCACACGCTCGCTGATTCACACGCTCGCTGATTCACACACTCGCTGATTCACACGCTCGCTGATTCACACACTCGCTGATTCACACGCTCGCTGATTCACACGCTCGCTGATTCACTCACTCGCTGATTCACACACTCGCTGATTCACACACTCGCTGATTCACACACTCGCTGATTCACACGCTCGCTGATTCACACGCTCGCTGATTCACACACTCGCTGATTCACACGCTCGCTGATTCACACGCTCGCTGATTCACACGCTCGCTGATTCACACACTCGCTCACGCTCGCTGATTCACACACTCGCTGATTCACACGCTCGCTGATTCACACGCTCGCTGATTCACACGCTCGCTGATTCACTCACTCGCTGATTCACACACTCGCTGATTCACACACTCGCTCGTTCACTCACTCGCTGATTCACACACTCGCTGATTCACACACTCGCTGATTCACTCACTCGCTGATTCACACACTCGCTGATTCACACACTCGCTGATTCACTCACTCGCTGATTCACACACTCGCTGATTCACACACTCGCTGATTCACACGCTCGCTGATTCACACACTCGCTGATTCACACACTCGCTGATTCACACACTCGCTGATTCACTCACTCGCTGATTCACACACTCGCTGATTCACACACTCGCTGATTCACACACTCGCTGATTCACACGCTCGCTGATTCACTCGCTCGCTGATTCACTCACTCGCTGATTCACACACTCGCTGATTCACACACTCGCTGATTCACACACTCGCTGATTCACACACTCGCTGATTCACTCACTCGCTGATTCACACACTCGCTGATTCACACACTCGCTGATTCACACACTCGCTCGTTCACTCACTCGCTGATTCACACACTCGCTCATTCACACACTCGCTGATTCACACACTCGCTGATTCACACACTCGCTGATTCACACACTCGCTGATTCACACACTCGCTGATTCACACACTCGCTGATTCACACACTCGCTGATTCACTCACTCGCTGATTCACACACTCGCTGATTCACACACTCGCTGATTCACACACTCGCTCGTTCACTCACTCGCTGATTCACACACTCGCTCATTCACACACTCGCTGATTCACACACTCGCTGATTCACACACTCGCTGATTCACTCACTCGCTGATTCACACACTCGCTCATTCACACACTCGCTGATTCACACACTCGCTGATTCACACACTCGCTCGTTCACTCACTCGCTGGTTCACTCACTCGCTCATTCACACACTCGCTGATTCACACACTCGCTGATTCACACACTCGCTGATTCACACACTCGCTGATTCACACACTCGCTGATTCACACACTCGCTGATTCACACACTCGCTGATTCACACACTCGCTCGTTCACTCACTCGCTGATTCACACACTCGCTCGTTCACTCACTCGCTGATTCACACACTCGCTCATTCACACACTCGCTGATTCACACACTCGCTGATTCACACACTCGCTGATTCACACACTCGCTCGTTCACTCACTCGCTGATTCACACACTCGCTCATTCACACACTCGCTGATTCACTCACTCGCTGATTCACACACTCGCTGATTCACTCACTCGCTGATTCACACACTCGCTGATTCACACACTCGCTGATTCACACACTCGCTGATTCACTCACTCGCTGATTCACACACTCGCTCATTCACACACTCGCTGATTCACACGCTCGCTGGTTCACACGCTCGCTGATTCACACACTCGCTGGTTCACACACTCGCTGATTCACACACTCGCTGATTCACTCACTCGCTCATTCACACACTCGCTGATTCACACACTCGCTGATTCACACACTCGCTGGTTCACACACTCGCTGGTTCACACACTCGCTCACGCTCGCTGATTCACACACTCGCTGATTCACACACTCGCTCATTCACACACTCGCTGATTCACACGCTCGCTCGTTCACACACTCGCTGATTCACACACTCGCTCATTCACACACTCGCTGATTCACACGCTCGCTCGTTCACACACTCGCTGATTCACACACTCGCTGATTCACACGCTCGCTCGTTCACACACTCGCTGATTCACACACTCGCTCATTCACACACTCGCTGATTCACACGCTCGCTCGTTCACACACTCGCTGATTCACACACTCGCTCATTCACACACTCGCTGATTCACACGCTCGCTCGTTCACACACTCGCTGATTCACACACTCGCTCGTTCACACACTCGCTGATTCACACACTCGCTCATTCACACACTCGCTGATTCACACGCTCGCTCGTTCACACACTCGCTGATTCACACACTCGCTCATTCACACACTCGCTGATTCACACGCTCGCTCGTTCACACACTCGCTGATTCACACACTCGCTCGTTCACACACTCGCTGATTCACACGCTCGCTCGTTCACACACTCGCTGATTCACACACTCGCTCATTCACACACTCGCTGATTCACACGCTCGCTCGTTCACACGCTCGCTGATTCACACACTCGCTCATTCACACACTCGCTGATTCACACGCTCGCTCGTTCACACGCTCGCTGATTCACACACTCGCTGATTCACACGCTCGCTGATTCACACGCTCGCTGATTCACACGCTCGCTGATTCACACACTCGCTGATTCACACACTCGCTGATTCACACGCTCGCTGATTCACACGCTCGCTGATTCACACGCTCGCTGATTCACACGCTCGCTGATTCACACGCTCGCTGATTCACACACTCGCTGATTCACACACTCGCTGATTCACACGCTCGCTGATTCACACACTCGCTGATTCACACACTCGCTGATTCACACGCTCGCTGATTCACACACTCGCTGATTCACACACTCGCTGATTCACACACTCGCTGATTCACACACTCGCTGATTCACACGCTCGCTGATTCACACACTCGCTGATTCACACACTCGCTGATTCACACGCTCGCTGATTCACACGCTCGCTGATTCACACACTCGCTGATTCACACACTCGCTGATTCACACACTCGCTGATTCACACGCTCGCTGATTCACACGCTCGCTGATTCACACGCTCGCTGATTCACACGCTCGCTGATTCACACGCTCGCTGATTCACACGCTCGCTGATTCACACGCTCGCTGATTCACACGCTCGCTCATTCACACGCTCGCTGATTCACACGCTCGCTGATTCACACGCTCGCTGATTCACACACTCGCTGGTTCACACACTCGCTGATTCACACGCTCGCTGATTCACACGCTCGCTGATTCACACGCTCGCTGATTCACACGCTCGCTGATTCACACGCTCGCTGATTCACACGCTCGCTGATTCACACGCTCGCTCATTCACACGCTCGCTGATTCACACGCTCGCTGATTCACACGCTCGCTGATTCACACACTCGCTGATTCACACACTCGCTGATTCACACGCTCGCTGATTCACTCTCTCGCTGATTCACACACTCGCTGATTCACACACTCGCTGATTCACACACTCGCTGATTCACACACTCGCTGATTCACACGCTCGCTGGTTCACACGCTCGCTGATTCACACACTCGCTGATTCACACACTCGCTGATTCACACACTCGCTGATTCACACTCGCTGATTCACATACTCGCTGATTCACACCCTCGCTGATTCACACCCTCGCTGATTCACACACTCGCTGATTCACACACTCGCTGATTCACACGCTCGCTGATTCACACCCTCGCTGATTCACTCTCTCGCTGATTCACACACTCGCTGATTCACACACTCGCTGATTCACACGCTCGCTGATTCACACCCTCGCTGATTCACTCTCTCGCTGATTCACACACTCGCTGATTCACTCTCTCGCTGATTCACACACTCGCTGATTCACACACTCGCTGATTCACACACTCGCTGATTCACTCTCTCGCTGATTCACACACTCGCTGATTCACACACTCGCTGATTCACACACTCGCTGATTCACACACTCGCTGATTCACACACTCGCTGATTCACACCCTCGCTGATTCACACACTCGCTGATTCACACACTCGCTGATTCACACCCTCGCTGATTCACACCCTCGCTGATTCACACACTCGCTGATTCACTCTCTCGCTGATTCACACACTCGCTGATTCACACACTCGCTGATTCACACACTCGCTGATTCACTCTCTCGCTGATTCACACACTCGCTGATTCACACGCTCGCTGATTCACTCTCTCGCTGATTCACACACTCGCTGATTCACTCTCTCGCTGATTCACACACTCGCTGATTCACACACTCGCTGATTCACACACTCGCTGATTCACTCTCTCGCTGATTCACACACTCGCTGATTCACACGCTCGCTGATTCACACACTCGCTGGTTCACACACTCGCTCACGCTCGCTGATTCACTCTCTCGCTGATTCACACACTCGCTGATTCACACACTCGCTGATTCACACACTCGCTGATTCACACACTCGCTGATTCACACACTCGCTGATTCACACGCTCGCTGATTCACACGCTCGCTGATTCACACGCTCGCTGATTCACACACTCGCTGATTCACACACTCGCTGATTCACACACTCGCTGATTCACACGCTCGCTGATTCACACGCTCGCTGATTCACACGCTCGCTGATTCACACACTCGCTGATTCACACACTCGCTGATTCACACACTCGCTGATTCACACACTCGCTGATTCACACACTCGCTGATTCACACACTCGCTGATTCACACACTCGCTGATTCACACGCTCGCTGATTCACACGCTCGCTGATTCACACGCTCGCTGATTCACACACTCGCTGATTCACACACTCGCTGATTCACACGCTCGCTCATTCACACGCTCGCTGATTCACACGCTCGCTGATTCACACGCTCGCTGATTCACACACTCGCTGATTCACACACTCGCTGATTCACACACTCGCTGATTCACACACTCGCTGATTCACACACTCGCTCACGCTCGCTGATTCACACACTCGCTGATTCACACGCTCGCTGATTCACACACTCGCTCACGCTCGCTGATTCACACACTCGCTGATTCACACGCTCGCTGGTTCACACACTCGCTGATTCACACACTCGCTGATTCACACGCTCGCTGATTCACACACTCGCTGATTCACACACTCGCTGATTCACACACTCGCTGATTCACTCTCTCGCTGATTCACACACTCGCTGATTCACACACTCGCTGATTCACACACTCGCTGATTCACTCTCTCGCTGATTCACACACTCGCTGATTCACACACTCGCTGATTCACACACTCGCTGATTCACACACTCGCTGATTCACACCCTCGCTGATTCACACCCTCGCTGATTCACACCCTCGCTGATTCACACACTCGCTGATTCACTCTCTCGCTGATTCACACACTCGCTGATTCACACACTCGCTGATTCACACACTCGCTGATTCACTCTCTCGCTGATTCACACACTCGCTGATTCACACGCTCGCTGATTCACACACTCGCTGATTCACACGCTCGCTGATTCACACACTCGCTGATTCACACACTCGCTGATTCACACACTCGCTGATTCACTCTCTCGCTGATTCACACACTCGCTGATTCACACGCTCGCTGATTCACACACTCGCTGATTCACTCTCTCGCTGATTCACACACTCGCTGATTCACACACTCGCTCACGCTCGCTGATTCACACGCTCGCTGATTCACACATTCGCTGGTTCACACACTCGCTCACGCTCGCTGATTCACTCTCTCGCTGATTCACACACTCGCTGATTCACACACTCGCTGATTCACACGCTCGCTGATTCACTCTCTCGCTGATTCACACACTCGCTGATTCACACACTCGCTGATTCACACACTCGCTGATTCACACACTCGCTGATTCACACACTCGCTGATTCACACGCTCGCTGATTCACACGCTCGCTGATTCACACGCTCGCTGATTCACACACTCGCTGATTCACACACTCGCTGATTCACACACTCGCTGATTCACACGCTCGCTCATTCACACGCTCGCTGATTCACACGCTCGCTGATTCACACGCTCGCTGATTCACACACTCGCTGATTCACACACTCGCTGATTCACACACTCGCTGATTCACACACTCGCTGATTCACACACTCGCTGATTCACACACTCGCTGATTCACACGCTCGCTGATTCACACGCTCGCTGATTCACACACTCGCTGATTCACACACTCGCTGATTCACACACTCGCTGATTCACACGCTCGCTCATTCACACGCTCGCTGATTCACACGCTCGCTGATTCACACGCTCGCTGATTCACACACTCGCTGATTCACACACTCGCTGATTCACACACTCGCTGATTCACACACTCGCTGATTCACACACTCGCTGATTCACACGCTCGCTGATTCACACACTCGCTGATTCACACACTCGCTGATTCACACGCTCGCTGATTCACACGCTCGCTGATTCACACGCTCGCTGATTCACACACTCGCTGATTCACACACTCGCTGATTCACACACTCGCTGATTCACACGCTCGCTGATTCACACACTCGCTCACGCTCGCTGATTCACACGCTCGCTGATTCACACACTCGCTCACGCTCGCTGATTCACACACTCGCTGATTCACACGCTCGCTGGTTCACACACTCGCTGATTCACACACTCGCTGATTCACACGCTCGCTGATTCACACACTCGCTGATTCACACACTCGCTGATTCACACACTCGCTCATTCACACACTCGCTGATTCACACACTCGCTGATTCACACACTCGCTGATTCACACGCTCGCTGATTCACACACTCGCTGATTCACACACTCGCTGATTCACACGCTCGCTGATTCACACACTCGCTGATTCACACGCTCGCTGATTCACACGCTCGCTGATTCACACACTCGCTGATTCACACGCTCGCTGATTCACACGCTCGCTGATTCACACGCTCGCTCATTCACACACTCGCTGATTCACACGCTCGCTGATTCACACACTCGCTGATTCACACGCTCGCTCATTCACACACTCGCTGATTCACACACTCGCTCATTCACACGCTCGCTGATTCACACACTCGCTGATTCACACACTCGCTCATTCACACACTCGCTGATTCACACACTCGCTGATTCACACACTCGCTGATTCACACGCTCGCTGATTCACATCCTCGCTGATTCACACACTCGCTCATTCACACGCTCGCTCATTCACACACTCGCTGATTCACACGCTCGCTGATTCACACGCTCGCTGATTCACACACTCGCTGATTCACACGCTCGCTGATTCACACACTCGCTGATTCACACGCTCGCTGATTCACACACTCGCTGATTCACACACTCGCTGATTCACACGCTCGCTGATTCACACACTCGCTGATTCACACACTCGCTGGTTCACACGCTCGCTGATTCACACACTCGCTGATTCACACACTCGCTGATTCACACGCTCGCTGATTCACACACTCGCTGATTCACACACTCGCTGATTCACACACTCGCTCATTCACACGCTCGCTGATTCACACACTCGCTCATTCACACACTCGCTGATTCACACGCTCGCTGATTCACACACTCGCTGATTCACACGCTCGCTGATTCACACGCTCGCTCGTTCACACACTCGCTGATTCACACACTCGCTGATTCACACACTTGCTGATTCACACGCTCGCTGATTCACACACTCGCTGATTCACACGCTCGCTCATTCACACACTCGCTGATTCACACACTCGCTGATTCACACACTCGCTCGTTCACACACTCGCTGATTCACACACTCGCTCATTCACACACTCGCTGATTCACACACTCGCTGATTCACACACTCGCTCGTTCACACACTCGCTCATTCACACACTCGCTCGTTTACTCACTCGCTCATTCACACACTCGCTCATTCACACACTCGCTCGTTCACACACTCGCTCATTCACACACTCGCTCGTTCACACACTCGCTCGTTCACTCACTCGCTCGTTCACACACTCGCTCATTCACTCACTCGCTCATTCACACACTCGCTCATTCACACACTCGCTCATTCACTCTCTCGCTGATTCACACACTCGCTCGTTCACTCTCTCGCTGATTCACACACTCGCTCATTCACACACTCGCTCATTCACACACTCGCTCGTTCACACACTCGCTCATTCACACACTCGCTCGTTCACACACTCGCTCGTTCACACACTCGCTCGTTCACTCTCTCGCTGATTCACACACTCGCTCGTTCACTCTCTCGCTGATTCACACACTCGCTGATTCACACACTCGCTGATTCACACACTCGCTCGTTCACTCTCTCGCTGATTCACACACTCGCTGATTCACACACTCGCTGATTCACTCACTCGCTCGTTCACTCTCTCGCTCATTCACACACTCGCTGATTCACACACTCGCTCATTCACACACTCGCTGATTCACACACTCGCTGATTCACACACTCGCTCATTCACACACTCGCTCATTCACTCACTCGCTCATTCACACGCTCGCTCATTCACACACTCGCTGATTCACACACTCGCTGATTCACACACTCGCTCATTCACACACTCGCTCATTCACTCACTCGCTCATTCACACACTCGCTGATTCACACACTCGCTGATTCACTCAGTCGCTCGTTCACTCTCTCGCTGATTCACACACTCGCTGATTCACACACTCGCTGATTCACACACTCGCTGATTCACACACTCGCTGATTCACTCACTCGCTCGTTCACTCTCTCGCTGA
This sequence comes from Pristiophorus japonicus, assembly GCF_044704955.1. Taxonomy (NCBI): domain Eukaryota; kingdom Metazoa; phylum Chordata; class Chondrichthyes; family Pristiophoridae; genus Pristiophorus; species Pristiophorus japonicus. Next base: position 37,754 of record NW_027254903.1, read on the forward strand.
TTCACACACTCGCTGATTCACACACTCGCTCGTTCACACACTCGCTCATTCACACACTCGCTGATTCACTCACTCGCTGATTCACACACTCGCTGATTCACACACTCGCTGATTCACACGCTCGCTGATTCACACGCTCGCTGATTCACACACTCGCTGATTCACACACTCGCTGATTCACACACTCGCTGATTCACACACTCGCTGATTCACTCACTCGCTCGTTCACTCTCTCGCTGATTCACACGCTCGCTCATTCACACACTCGCTCATTCACACACTCGCTCATTCACACACTCGCTGATTCACACACTCGCTGATTCACACACTCGCTGATTCACACACTCGCTGATTCACACACTCGCTGATTCACTCACTCGCTCGTTCACTCTCTCGCTGATTCACACGCTCGCTCATTCACACACTCGCTCATTCACACACTCGCTCGTTCACACACTCGCTCATTCACACACTCGCTCGTTCACACACTCGCTCGTTCACACACTCGCTCGTTCACACACTCGCTGATTCACTCACTCGCTCGTTCACACACTCGCTCATTCACACACTCGCTGATTCACTCACTCGCTCGTTCACTCTCTCGCTCATTCACACACTCGCTCATTCACACACTCGCTCGTTCACTCTCTCGCTGATTCACACACTCGCTGATTCACTCACTCGCTCGTTCACACACTCGCTCATTCACACACTCGCTGATTCACTCACTCGCTCGTTCACTCTCTCGCTGATTCACTCACTCGCTCGTTCACTCACTCGCTGATTCACTCACTCGCTCGTTCACTCACTCGCTCGTTCACTCTCTCGCTGATTCACTCACTCGCTCGTTCACTCACTCGCTGATTCACTCACTCGCTCGTTCACTCACTCGCTGATTCACTCACTCGCTCGTTCACTCTCTCGCTGATTCACTCTCTCGCTCGTTCACTCACTCGCTGATTCACTCTCTCGCTGATTCACTCTCTCGCTCGTTCACACACTCGCTCGTTCACTCTCTCGCTCGTTCACACACTCGCTCGTTCACTCTCTCGCTCGTTCACACACTCGCTCATTCACACACTCGCTCGTTCACACACTCGCTCGTTCACTCTCTCGCTCGTTCACACACTCGCTCGTTCACTCTCTCGCTCGTTCACACACTCGCTCGTTCACACACTCGCTGATTCACACACTCGCTCATTCACACACTCGCTCGTTCACTCTCTCGTTCGTTCACACACTCGCTCATTCACACACTCGCTCGTTCACTCTCTCGCTCGTTCACACACTCGCTCATTCACACACTCGCTCGTTCACACACTCGCTCGTTCACTCTCTCGCTCGTTCACACACTCGCTCGTTCACTCACTCGCTGATTCACACACTCGCTCGTTCACACACTCGCTCGTTCACTCTCTCGCTCGTTCACACACTCGCTCGTTCACTCTCTCGCTGATTCACACACTCGCTCATTCACACACTCGCTCATTCACTCACTCATTCACACACTCGCTGATTCACACACTCGCTCGTTCACTCTCTCGCTCGTTCACACACTCGCTCGTTCACTCTCTCGCTCGTTCACACACTCGCTCGTTCACTCACTCGCTGATTCACACACTCGCTCGTTCACACACTCGCTCGTTCACTCTCTCGCTCGTTCACACACTCGCTCGTTCACTCTCTCGCTCGTTCACACACTCGCTCGTTCACTCTCTCGCTGATTCACACACTCGCTCATTCACTCTTGCTGATTCACACACTCGCTCATTCACACACTCGCTGATTCACACACTCGCTCGTTCACACACTCGCTCGTTCACTCTCTCGCTGATTCACACACTCGCTCGTTCACTCTCTCGTTCACACACTCGCTCATTCACACACTCGCTCGTTCACACACTCGCTCATTCACACACTCGCTGATTCACACACTCGCTCGTTCACACACTCGCTCGTTCACACACTCGCTCATTCACACACTCGCTCATTCACACACTCGCTCGTTCACACACTCGCTCGTTCACTCTCTCGATGATTCACACACTCGCTCGTTCACACACTCGCTCACACACTCGCTCACACACTCGCTCGTTCACACACTCGCTCGTTCACTCACTCGCTCGTTCACTCGCTCGCTCATTCACTCACTCGCTCGTTCACACACTCGCTCGTTCACACACTCGTTCACACACTCGCTCATTCACACACTCGCTCAGTCACTCGCTCAGTCACTCGCTCATTCACACACTCACTCGTTCACTCACTCGCTCGTTCACACACTCGCTCATTCACACTCGCTCGTTCACACACTCGCTCGTTCACTCACTCGCTCGTTCACACACTCGCTCATTCACACTCGCTCATTCACACTCGCTCGTTCACTCACTCGCTCGTTCACACACTCGCTCATTCACACTCGCTCGTTCACACACTCGCTCGTTCATTCACACACTTGCTCATTCACTCGCTCATTCACACACTCGCTCGTTCACACACTCGCTCATTCACACACTCGCTCGTTCACACACTCGCTCATTCACACACTCATTCACTCACTCGCTCGTTCACACACTCGCTCGTTCACACACTCGCTCGTTCACACTCGCTCGTTCACACACTCGCTCGTTCACACTCGCTCGTTCACACTCGCTCATTCACACGCTCGTTCACACACTCTCATTCACTCGTTCACACACTCGCTCATTCACACACTCGCTCATTCACTCACTCGCTCATTCACACACTCGCTCGTTCACACACTCGCTCATTCACTCACTCGCTCGTTCACACTCGCTCATTCACACGCTCGTTCACACACTCTCATTCACTCGTTCACACACTCGCTCATTCACACACTCGCTCATTCACTCACTCGCTCATTCACTCACTCGCTCATTCACACACTCGCTCGTTCACACACTCGCTCATTCACTCACTCGCTCGTTCACACACTCGCTCATTCACACGCTCGCTCATTCACTCACTCGCTCATTCACTCACTCGCTCATTCACTCACTCGCTCATTCACTCACTCGCTCGTTCACACACTCGCTCGTTCACACACTCGCTCATTCGCTCACTCGCTCATTCGCTCACTCGCTCGTTCGCACACTCGCTCATTCACACACTCGCTCGTTCACACACTCGCTCGTTCACTCACTCGCTCATTCACACACTCGCTCGTTCACACACTCGCTCGTTCGCACACTCGCTCGTTCGCACACTCGCTCGTTCACACACTCGCTCATTCACAGACTCGCTCGTTCACACACTCGCTCATTCACTCACTCGCTCGTTCACACACTCGCTCCTTCACTCACTCGCTCATTCACACACTCGCTCCTTCACTCACTCGCTCATTCACACGCTCGCTCATTCACACACTCGCTCATTCACTCACTCGCTCGTTCACACACTCTCATTCACTCATTCACACACTCGCTCATTCACACACTCGCTCGTTCACACACTCGCTCCTTCACACACTCGCTCATTCACACACTCGCTCATTCACACACTCGCTCGTTCACACACTCGCTCGTTCACACGCTCCTTCACACACTCGCTCCTTCACACACTCGCTCCTTCACACACTCACTCATTCACACGCTCGCTCATTCACACACTCGCTCGTTCACACACTCGCTCTTTCACACACTCGCTCGTTCACTCGCTCATTCACACACTCGCTCGTTCACACACTCGCTCCTTCACACACTCGCTCGTTCACACACTCGCTCGTTCACACTCGCTCATTCACACACTCGCTCATTCACACACACGCTCGTTCGCTCACTCGCTCGTTCACACACTCGCTCATTCACACACTCGCTCCTTCACACACTCGCTCGTTCACACACTCGCTCGTTCACACTCGCTCATTCACACACTCGCTCATTCACACACACGCTCGTTCGCTCACTCGCTCGTTCACACACTCGCTCACTCGCTCGTTCACACACTCGCTCGTTCACACACTCGCTCATTCACACGCTCGTTCACACACTCGCTCGTTCGCACACTCGCTCGTTCGCACACTCGCTCGTTCACACACTCGTTCACACACTCGCTCATTCACACGCTCGCTCATTCACACACTCGCTCGTTCACTCGCTCGTTCATTCACACACTCGCTCATTCACACGCTCGCTCATTTACACACTCGCTCATTCACTCACTCGCTCGTTCACACACTCTCATTCACTCATTCACACACTCGCTCATTCACACACTCGCTCATTCACACACTCGCTCATTCACACACACGCTCGTTCGCTCACTCGCTCGTTCACACACTCACTCGTTCACACACTCGCTCATTCACACACTCGCTCATTTACACACTCGCTCATTCACACGCTCGCTCATTCACTCACTCGCTCATTCACTCACTCGCTCATTCACACGCTCGCTCGTTCACACACTCGCTCGTTCACACGCTCGTTCACTCACTCGCTCATTCACACGCTCGCTCGTTCACACACTCGCTCGTTCACACACTCGCTCATTCACACACTCGCTCGTTCACACACTCGCTCGTTCACTCACTCGCTCATTCGCTCACTCGCTCGTTCACACACTCGCTCGTTCACTCACTCGCTCATTCGCTCACTCGCTCGTTCACACACTCGCTCGTTCACACACTCGCTCGTTCACTCACTCGCTCATTCGCTCACTCGCTCGTTCACACACTCGCTCGTTCACACACTCGCTCGTTCACTCACTCGCTCATTCGCTCACTCGCTCGTTCACACACTCGCTCGTTCATACACTCGCTCGTTCACACACTCGCTCGTTCACTCACTCGCTCGTTCACACACTCGCTCGTTCACTCACTCGCTCATTCACTCACTCGCTCGTTCACACACTCGCTCGTTCACACGCTCGTTCACTCACTCGCTCATTCGCTCACTCGCTCGTTCACACACTCGCTCGTTCACACACTCGCTCGTTCACTCACTCGCTCGTTCACACACTCGCTCGTTCACTCACTCGCTCCTTCACTCACTCGCTCATTCACACACTCGCTCGTTCACTCACTCGCTCGTTCACACACTCGCTCATTCACTCACTCGCTCCTTCACTCACTCGCTTATTCACACACTCGCTCGTTCACACACTCGCTCATTCACTCACTCGCTCCTTCACTCACTCGCTCATTCACACACTCGCTCGTTCACACACTCGCTCGTTCACTCACTCGCTCCTTCACTCACTCGCTCATTCACACACTCGCTCGTTCACACACTCGCTCCTTCACACACTCGCTCATTCACACACTCGCTCGTTCACTCACTCGCTCGTTCACACACTCGCTCGTTCACTCACTCGCTCCTTCACTCACTCGCTCGTTCACACACTCGCTCGTTCACTCACTCGCTCCTTCACTCACTCGCTCGTTCACACACTCGCTCGTTCACACACTCGCTCGTTCACTCACTCGCTCTTTCGCTCACTCGCTCGTTCACACACTCGCTCGTTCACACACTCGCTCGTTCACTCACTCGCTCGTTCACACACTCGCTCGTTCACACACTCGCTCGTTCACTCACTCGCTCCTTCACTCACTCGCTCATTCACACACTCGCTCCTTCACTCACTCGCTAGTTCACACACTCGCTCGTTCACACACTCGCTCGTTCACTCACTCGCTCGTTCACACACTCGCTCGTTCACTCACTCGCTCCTTCACTCACTCGCTCATTCACACACTCGCTCGTTCACACACTCGCTCGTTCACACACTCGCTCGTTCACTCACTCTCATTCACTCATTCACACACTCGCTCGTTCACACACTCGCTCATTCACACACTCGCTCGTTCACACACTCGCTCGTTCACACACTCGCTCGTTCACTCACTCTCATTCACTCATTCACACACTCGCTCGTTCACACACTCGCTCCTTCACTCACTCGCTCATTCACACACTCGCTCATTCACTCACTCGCTCATTCACTCACTCGCTCATTCACACGCTCGCTCGTTCACACACTCGCTCGTTCACACACTCGCTCATTCACACACTCGCTCGTTCACACACTCGCTCGTTCACTCACTCGCTCGTTCACACACTCTCATTCACTCATTCACACACTCGCTCGTTCACACACTCGCTCCTTCACTCACTCGCTCATTCACACACTCGCTCATTCACTCACTCGCTCATTCACTCACTCGCTCATTCACACGCTCGCTCGTTCACACACTCGCTCGTTCACACACTCACTCATTCACACACTCGCTCGTTCACACACTCGCTCGTTCACTCACTCGCTCGTTCACACACTCTCATTCACTCATTCACACACTCGCTCGTTCACACACTCGCTCCTTCACTCACTCGCTCATTCACACGCTCGCTCATTCACTCACTCGCTCATTCACTCACTCGCTCATTCACTCACTCGCTCATTCACTCGCTCGCTCATTCACTCACTCGCTCATTCACTCACTCGCTCATTCACTCACTCGCTCGTTCACACACTCGCTCGTTCACACACTCGCTCATTCACACGCTCGCTCATTCACTCACTCGCTCATTCACTCACTCGCTCATTCACTCACTCGCTCGTTCACACACTCGCTCGTTCACACACTCGCTCGTTCACTCACTCGCTCGTTCACACACTCTCATTCACTCATTCACACACTCGCTCGTTCACACACTCGCTCCTTCACTCACTCGCTCATTCACACGCTCGCTCATTCACTCACTCGCTCATTCACTCACTCGCTCATTCACTCACTCGCTCATTCACTCACTCGCTCATTCACTCACTCGCTCATTCACACGCTCGCTCGTTCACACACTCGCTCGTTCACACACTCGCTCATTCACACACTCGCTCGTTCACACACTCGCTCGTTCACTCACTCGCTCGTTCACACACTCTCATTCACTCATTCACACACTCGCTCGTTCACACACTCGCTCCTTCACTCACTCGCTCATTCACACACTCGCTCATTCACTCACTCGCTCATTCACTCACTCGCTCATTCACACGCTCGCTCGTTCACACACTCGCTCGTTCACACACTCACTCATTCACACACTCGCTCGTTCACACACTCGCTCGTTCACTCACTCGCTCGTTCACACACTCTCATTCACTCATTCACACACTCGCTCGTTCACACACTCGCTCCTTCACTCACTCGCTCATTCACACGCTCGCTCATTCACTCACTCGCTCATTCACTCACTCGCTCATTCACTCACTCGCTCATTCACTCGCTCGCTCATTCACTCACTCGCTCATTCACTCACTCGCTCATTCACTCACTCGCTCGTTCACACACTCGCTCGTTCACACACTCGCTCATTCACACGCTCGCTCATTCACTCACTCGCTCATTCACTCACTCGCTCATTCACTCACTCGCTCGTTCACACACTCGCTCGTTCACACACTCGCTCGTTCACTCACTCGCTCGTTCACACACTCTCATTCACTCATTCACACACTCGCTCGTTCACACACTCGCTCCTTCACTCACTCGCTCATTCACACGCTCGCTCATTCACTCACTCGCTCATTCACTCACTCGCTCATTCACTCACTCGCTCATTCACTCACTCGCTCATTCACACGCTCGCTCATTCACTCACTCGCTCATTCACTCACTCGCTCATTCACTCACTCGCTCATTCACTCACTCGCTCATTCACACGCTCGCTCATTCACTCACTCGCTCATTCACTCACTCGCTCATTCACTCACTCGCTCATTCACACGCTCGCTCATTCACTCACTCGCTCATTCACTCGCTCGCTCATTCACTCACTCGCTCATTCACTCACTCGCTCATTCACTCACTCGCTCATTCACACGCTCGCTCATTCACTCACTCGCTCATTCACTCACTCGCTCATTCACTCACTCGCTCATTCACTCACTCGCTCATTAACACGCTCGCTCATTCACTCACTCGCTCATTCACTCACTCGCTCGTTCACACACTCGCTCATTCACTCACTCGCTCGTTCACACACTCGCTCATTCGCTCACTCGCTCGTTCACACACTCGCTCATTCGCTCACTCGCTCGTTCACTCACTCGCTCATTCACACGCTCGCTCGTTCACACACTCGCTCGTTCACTCACTCGCTCGTTCACACACTCGCTCGTTCACACACTCGCTCGTTCACTCACTCGCTCGTTCACACACTCGCTCGTTCACTCACTCGCTCCTTCACTCACTCGCTCGTTCACACACTCGCTCGTTCACACACTCGCTCATTCACACACTCGCTCATTCACACACGCTCGTTCACACACTCGATCATTCACTCACTCGCTCGTTTACACACTCGCTCATTCACACACTCGCTCATTCACTCACTCGCTCATTCACTCACTCGCTCATTCACGCACTCGCTCATTCACTCACTCGCTCGATCACACACTCGCTCGTTCACACGCTCGTTCACACACTCGCTCGTTCACTCACTCGCTCATTCACACACTCGCTCATTCACTCACTCGCTCATTCACTCACTCGCTCATTCACGCACTCGCTCATTCACTCACTCGCTCGATCACACACTCGCTCGTTCACACGCTCGTTCACACACTAGCTCGTTCACTCACTCGCTCATTCACTCACTCGCTCATTCACGCACTCGCTCATTCACTCACTCGCTCAGTCACACACTCGCTCGTTCACACACTCGTTCACACACTCGCTCATTCACACACTCGTTCACACACTCGCTCATTCACACACTCGTTCACACACTCGCTCGTTCACACACTCGCTCATTCACACACTCGTTCACACACTCGCTCAGTCACACACTCGCTCAGTCACACACTCGTTCACACACTCGCTCATTCACACACTCGCTCATTCACTCGCTCGTTCACTCACTCGCTCGTTCACACACTCGCTCATTCACACACTCGCTCATTCACTCACTCGCTCATTCACACACTCGCTCGTTCACACACTCGCTCGTTCACACGCTCGCTCGTTCACACACTCGCTCATTCACTCACTCGCTCATTCACACACTCGCTCATTCACTCACTCGCTCGTTCACACACTCGCTCGTTCACACGCTCGCTCATTCACACACTCGCTCTTCACACGCTCGCTCGTTCACACACTCGATCGTTCACACACTCGTTCACACACTCGCTCATTCACACACTCGCTCGTTCACTCACTCGCTCATTCACACACTCGCTCGTTCACACACTCGCTCGTTCATTCACACACTCGCTCATTCACACACTCGCTCATTCACTCGCTCGTTCACACACTCGCTCATTCACTCGCTCATTCACACACTCGCTCATTCACACACTCGCTCGTTCACACACTCGCTCGTTCACTCACTCGCTCGTTCACACACTCGCTCGTTCACTCACTCGCTCCTTCACTCACTTGCTCATTCACACACTCGCTCATTCACACGCTCGCTCATTCACACACTCGCTCATTCACACACTCGCTCATTCACACGCTCGCTCATTCACACACTCGCTCCTTCACACACTCACTCATTCACACACTCGCTCATTCACACGCTCGCTCATTCACACACTCGCTCCTTCACTCACTCGCTCATTCACACACTCGCTCGTTCACACACTCGCTCGTTCACACACTCGCTCGTTCACACACTCATTCACACACTCATTCACACACTCGCTCGTTCACACACTCGCTCGTTCACACACTCGCTCATTCACACACTCGCTCATTCACACACTCGCTCGTTCACACACTCGCTCGTTCACACACTCGTTCACACACTCGCTCGTTCACACACTCGCTCATTCACACACTCGCTCGTTCACACACTCGCTCGTTCACACACTCGCTCAGTCACACACTCGTTCACACACTCGCTCGTTCACACACTCGTTCACATACTCGCTCGTTCACACACTCGCTCATTCACACACTCGCTCATTCACTCACTCGCTCATTAACACACTCGCTCATTCACTCACTCGCTCGTTCACACACTCGCTCATTCACACACTCGCTCATTCACTCACTCGCTCGTTCACACACTCGCTCATTCACTCACTCGCTCGTTCACACACTCGCTCGTTCACACGCTCGCTCGTTCACACACTCGCTCGTTGACTCACACGCTCATTCACACACTCGCTCATTCACTCACTCGCTCGTTCACACACTCGCTCGTTCACACGCTCGCTCATTCACACACTCGCTCTTCACACACTCGATCGTTCACACACTCGTTCACACACTCGCTCTTTCACACACTCGCTCGCTCATTCACACACTCGCTCATTCACTCGCTCGTTCACACACTCGCTCATTCACTCGCTCATTCACACACTCGCTCATTCACACACTCGCTCGTTCACACACTCGCTCGTTCACTCACTCGCTCGTTCACACACTCGCTCGTTCACTCACTCGCTCCTTCACTCACTCGCTCATTCACACACTCGCTCATTCACACGCTCGCTCATTCACACACTCGCTCATTCACACACTCGCTCATTCACACGCTCGCTCATTCACACACTCGCTCCTTCACACACTCACTCATTCACACACTCGCTCATTCACACGCTCGCTCATTCACACACTCGCTCCTTCACTCACTCGCTCATTCACACACTCGCTCGTTCACACACTCGCTCGTTCACACACTCGCTCGTTCACACACTCATTCACACACTCATTCACACACTCGCTCGTTCACACACTCGCTCGTTCACACACTCGCTCGTTCACACACTCGCTCGTTCACACACTCGTTCACACACTCGCTCGTTCACACACTCGCTCATTCACACACTCGCTCGTTCACACACTCGCTCGTTCACACACTCGCTCAGTCACACACTCGTTCACACACTCGCTCGTTCACACACTCGTTCACACACTCGCTCGTTCACACACTCGCTCATTCACACACTCGCTCATTCACTCACTCGCTCATTAACACACTCGCTCATTCACTCACTCGCTCGTTCACACACTCGCTCGTTCACACACTCGCTCATTCACTCACTCGCTCGTTCACACACTCGCTCATTCACTCACTCGCTCGTTCACACACTCGCTCGTTCACACGCTCGCTCGTTCACACACTCGCTCGTTCACTCACACGCTCATTCACACACTCGCTCATTCACTCACTCGCTCGTTCACACACTCGCTCGTTCACACGCTCGCTCATTCACACACTCGCTCTTCACACACTCGATCGTTCACACACTCGTTCACACACTCGCTCTTTCACACACTCGCTCGCTCATTCACACACTCGCTCGTTCACTCGCTCGTACACTCGCTCGTACACTCGCTCATTCACACACTCGCTCATTCACACACTCTCATTCACTCGTTCACACATTCGCTCATTCACACACTCGCTCATTCACTCACTCGCTCATTCACACACTCGCTCATTCACACACTCGCTCGTTCACACACTCGTTCGTTCACTCACTCGCTCGTTCACACACTCGCTCCTTCACTCACTCGCTCATTCACACACTCGCTCATTCACACGCTCGCTCATTCACAAGCTCGCTCATTCACACACTCGCTCATTCACACACTCGCTCATTCACACGCTCGCTCATTCACACACTCGCTCCTTCACTCACTCGCTCATTCACACACTCGCTCGTTCACACACTCGCTCATTCACACACTCACTCGTTCACACACTCACTCGTTCACACACTCGCTCGTTCACACACTCGCTCATTCACACACTCGCTCGTTCACACACTCGCTCATTCACACACTCACTCGTTCACACACTCACTCATTCACACACTCGCTCATTCACAAGCTCGCTCATTCACACACTCGCTCATTCACACGCTCGCTCATTCACACACTCGCTCCTTCACTCACTCGCTCATTCACACACTCGCTCCTTCACTCACTCGCTCATTCACACACTCGCTCGTTCACACACTCGCTCATTCACACACTCTCTCGTTCACACACTCACTCATTCACACACTCGCTCCTTCACTCACTCGCTCATTCACACACTCGCTCGTTCACACACTCGCTCATTCACACGCTCGCTCATTCACACACTCGCTCCTTCACTCACTCGCTCATTCACACACTCGCTCGTTCACTCACTCGCTCGTTCACACACTCGCTCATTCACACACTCACTCGTTCACACACTCGCTCATTCACACACTCGCTCGTTCACACACTCGCTCGTTCACACACTCGCTCATTCACACACTCGCTCATTCACACACTCGCTCGTTCACACGCTCGCTCCTTCACACACTCTCATTCACACACTCACTCGTTCACACGCTCGCTCCTTCACACACTCGCTCGTTCACACACTCGCTCATTCACACACTCGCTCGTTCACACACTCGCTCGTTCACACACTCTCATTCACTCGTATACACTCGCTCGTTCACTCACTCGCTCGTTCACACACTCGCTCGTTCACACACTCGCTCCTTCACACACTCGCTCGTTCACACGCTCGCTCGTTCACACACTCGCTCGTTCACACACTCTCATTCACTCGTATACACTCGCTCGTTCACTCACTCGCTCGTTCACACACTCGCTCGTTCACACACTCGCTCGTTCACACGCTCGCTCCTTCACACACTCGCTCGTTCACACACTCGCTCCTTCACATACTCGCTCGTTCACACACTCGCTCGTTCACACACTCGTTCATTCACACACTCGCTCATTCACACACTCGCTCGTTCACACACTCGCTCATTCACACACTCGCTCGTTCACTCGCTCGCTCGTTCACTCGCTCACTCGTTCACACACTCGCTCGTTCACTCACTCGCTGATTCACACACTCGCTCATTCACACGCTCGCTCGTTCACACACTCGCTCGTTCGCTCGCTCATTCACTCGCTCGCTCGTTCACTCGCTCGTTCACACACTCGCTCGTTCACACACTCGTTCACACACTCGCTCATTCACACACTCGTTCACACACTCGCTCGTTCACACACTCGCTCGTTCACACACTCGCTCAGTCACACACTCGCTCATTCACACGCTCGCTCGTTCACACACTCGCTCACTCGTTCACACACTCGCTCGTTCACACACTCGCTCATTCACACACTCGCTCGTTCACACGCTCGCTCATTCACACACTCGCTCGTTCACACACTCGCTCACTCGTTCACACACTCGCTCGTTCACACACTCGCTCATTCACACACTCGCTCGTTCACACACTCGCTCACTCGTTCACACACTCGCTCGTTCACACACTCGCTCGTTCACACACTCGCTCGTTCACACACTCGCTCACTCGTTCACACGCTCGTTCACACACTCGCTCATTCACACACTCGTTCACACACTCGCTCGTTCACACACTCACTCGTTCACACACTCGCTCAGTCACACACTCGCTCATTCACACACTCGCTCGTTCACACGCTCGCTCGTTCACACACTCGCTCAGTCACACACTCGCTCAGTCACACACTCGCTCGTTCACACGCTCGCTCGTTCACACGCTCGCTCAGTCACACACTCGCTCATTCACACACTCGTTCACACACTCGCTCATTCACACACTCGCTCGTTCACACGCTCGCTCATTCACACACTCGCTCGTTCACACACTCACTCATTCACACACTCGCTCGTTCACACGCTCGCTCGTTCACACTCGCTCGTTCACTCACTCGCTCGTTCACACACTCGCTCGTTCACTCACTCGCTCCTTCACTCACTCGCTCATTCACACACTCGCTCATTCACACGCTCGCTCATTCACACACTCGCTCATTCACACACTCGCTCATTCACACGCTCGCTCATTCACACACTCGCTCCTTCACACACTCACTCATTCACACACTCGCTCATTCACACGCTCGCTCATTCACACACTCGCTCCTTCACTCACTCGCTCATTCACACACTCGCTCGTTCACACACTCGCTCGTTCACACACTCGCTCGTTCACACACTCATTCACACACTCATTCACACACTCGCTCGTTCACACACTCGCTCGTTCACACACTCGCTCGTTCACACACTCGCTCGTTCACACACTCGTTCACACACTCGCTCGTTCACACACTCGCTCATTCACACACTCGCTCGTTCACACACTCGCTCGTTCACACACTCGCTCAGTCACACACTCGTTCACACACTCGCTCGTTCACACACTCGTTCACACACTCGCTCGTTCACACACTCGCTCATTCACACACTCGCTCATTCACTCACTCGCTCATTAACACACTCGCTCATTCACTCACTCGCTCGTTCACACACTCGCTCGTTCACACACTCGCTCATTCACTCACTCGCTCGTTCACACACTCGCTCATTCACTCACTCGCTCGTTCACACACTCGCTCGTTCACACGCTCGCTCGTTCACACACTCGCTCGTTCACTCACACGCTCATTCACACACTCGCTCATTCACTCACTCGCTCGTTCACACACTCGCTCGTTCACACGCTCGCTCATTCACACACTCGCTCTTCACACACTCGATCGTTCACACACTCGTTCACACACTCGCTCTTTCACACACTCGCTCGCTCATTCACACACTCGCTCGTTCACTCGCTCGTACACTCGCTCGTACACTCGCTCATTCACACACTCGCTCATTCACACACTCTCATTCACTCGTTCACACATTCGCTCATTCACACACTCGCTCATTCACTCACTCGCTCATTCACACACTCGCTCATTCACACACTCGCTCGTTCACACACTCGCTCGTTCACTCACTCGCTCGTTCACACACTCGCTCCTTCACTCACTCGCTCATTCACACACTCGCTCATTCACACGCTCGCTCATTCACAAGCTCGCTCATTCACACACTCGCTCATTCACACACTCGCTCATTCACACGCTCGCTCATTCACACACTCGCTCCTTCACTCACTCGCTCATTCACACACTCGCTCGTTCACACACTCGCTCATTCACACACTCACTCGTTCACACACTCACTCGTTCACACACTCGCTCGTTCACACACTCGCTCATTCACACACTCGCTCGTTCACACACTCGCTCATTCACACACTCACTCGTTCACACACTCACTCATTCACACACTCGCTCATTCACAAGCTCGCTCATTCACACACTCGCTCATTCACACGCTCGCTCATTCACACACTCGCTCCTTCACTCACTCGCTCATTCACACACTCGCTCCTTCACTCACTCGCTCATTCACACACTCGCTCGTTCACACACTCGCTCATTCACACACTCTCTCGTTCACACACTCACTCATTCACACACTCGCTCCTTCACTCACTCGCTCATTCACACACTCGCTCGTTCACACACTCGCTCATTCACACGCTCGCTCATTCACACACTCGCTCCTTCACTCACTCGCTCATTCACACACTCGCTCGTTCACTCACTCGCTCGTTCACACACTCGCTCATTCACACACTCACTCGTTCACACACTCGCTCATTCACACACTCGCTCGTTCACACACTCGCTCATTCACACACTCACTCGTTCACACACTCACTCATTCACACACTCGCTCATTCACAAGCTCGCTCATTCACACACTCGCTCATTCACACGCTCGCTCATTCACACACTCGCTCCTTCACTCACTCGCTCATTCACACACTCGCTCCTTCACTCACTCGCTCATTCACACACTCGCTCGTTCACACACTCGCTCATTCACACACTCTCTCGTTCACACACTCACTCATTCACACACTCGCTCCTTCACTCACTCGCTCATTCACACACTCGTTCGTTCACACACTCGCTCATTCACACGCTCGCTCATTCACACACTCGCTCCTTCACTCACTCGCTCATTCACACACTCGCTCGTTCACACACTCGCTCATTCACACACTCGCTCGTTCACACACTCGCTCGTTCACACACTCGCTCGTTCACACACTCACTCGTTCACACACTCGCTCATTCACACACTCGCTCGTTCACACACTCGCTCGTTCACACACTCGCTCGTTCACACACTCATTCACTCGTTCACACACTCGCTCGTTCACACACTCGCTCGTTCACTCACTCGCTCGTTCACACACTCGCTCGTTCACACACTCGCTCGTTCACACACTCGCTCGTTCACACACTCGCTCATTCACTCACTCGCTCATTCACTCACTCGCTCCTTCACACACTCGCTCGTTCACACACTCGCTCACTCGTTCACACACTCGCTCGTTCACACACTCGCTCGTTCACGCGCTCGCTCGTTCACACACTCGCTCGTTCACACACGCTCGTTCACACACTCTCATTCACACACTCACTCATTCACACACTCGCTCATTCACACACTCGCTCGTTCACACACTCGCTCGTTCACACACTCGCTCATTCACACACTCGCTCGTTCACACGCTCGCTCCTTCACACACTCGCTCGTTCACACACTCGCTCGTTCACACACTCGTTCACACACTCGCTCATTCACACACTCGCTCGTTCACACGCTCGCTCCTTCACACACTCGCTCGTTCACACACTCGCTCATTCACACACTCGCTCGTTCACACGCTCGCTCGTTCACACACTCGCTCGTTCACACACTCGCTCATTCACACACTCGCTCGTTCACACACTCGCTCATTCACACACTCGCTCATTCACACACTCGCTCGTTCACACGCTCGCTCCTTCACACACTCTCATTCACACACTCACTCGTTCACACGCTCGCTCCTTCACACACTCGCTCGTTCACACACTCGCTCATTCACACACTCGCTCGTTCACACACTCGCTCGTTCACACACTCTCATTCACTCGTATACACTCGCTCGTTCACTCACTCGCTCGTTCACACACTCGCTCGTTCACACACTCGCTCCTTCACACACTCGCTCGTTCACACGCTCGCTCGTTCACACACTCGCTCGTTCACACACTCTCATTCACTCGTATACACTCGCTCGTTCACTCACTCGCTCGTTCACACACTCGCTCGTTCACACACTCGCTCGTTCACACGCTCGCTCCTTCACACACTCGCTCGTTCACACACTCGCTCCTTCACATACTCGCTCGTTCACACACTCGCTCGTTCACACACTCGTTCATTCACACACTCGCTCATTCACACACTCGCTCGTTCACACACTCGCTCATTCACACACTCGCTCGTTCACTCGCTCGCTCGTTCACTCGCTCACTCGTTCACACACTCGCTCGTTCACTCACTCGCTGATTCACACACTCGCTCATTCACACGCTCGCTCGTTCACACACTCGCTCGTTCGCTCGCTCATTCACTCGCTCGCTCGTTCACTCGCTCGTTCACACACTCGCTCGTTCACACACTCGTTCACACACTCGCTCATTCACACACTCGTTCACACACTCGCTCGTTCACACACTCGCTCGTTCACACACTCGCTCAGTCACACACTCGCTCATTCACACGCTCGCTCGTTCACACACTCGCTCACTCGTTCACACACTCGCTCGTTCACACACTCGCTCATTCACACACTCGCTCGTTCACACGCTCGCTCATTCACACACTCGCTCGTTCACACACTCGCTCACTCGTTCACACACTCGCTCGTTCACACACTCGCTCATTCACACACTCGCTCGTTCACACACTCGCTCACTCGTTCACACACTCGCTCGTTCACACACTCGCTCGTTCACACACTCGCTCGTTCACACACTCGCTCACTCGTTCACACGCTCGTTCACACACTCGCTCATTCACACACTCGTTCACACACTCGCTCGTTCACACACTCACTCGTTCACACACTCGCTCAGTCACACACTCGCTCATTCACACACTCGCTCGTTCACACGCTCGCTCGTTCACACACTCGCTCAGTCACACACTCGCTCAGTCACACACTCGCTCGTTCACACGCTCGCTCGTTCACACGCTCGCTCAGTCACACACTCGCTCATTCACACACTCGTTCACACACTCGCTCATTCACACACTCGCTCGTTCACACGCTCGCTCATTCACACACTCGCTCGTTCACACACTCAATCATTCACACACTCGCTCGTTCACACGCTCGCTCGTTCACACTCGCTCGTTCACTCACTCGCTCGTTCACACACTCGCTCGTTCACACACTCGCTCGTTCACACACTCGCTCGTTCATTCACACACTCGCTCACTCACTCGCTCGTTCACACTCGCTCGTTCACACTCGCTCATTCACACACTCGCTCATTCACTCACTCGCTCGTTCACACTCGCTCGTTCACTCGCTCGTACACTCGCTCATTCACACACTCGCTCATTCACACACTCTCATTCACTCGTTCACACACTCGCTCATTCACACACTCGCTCGTTCACACACTCGCTCATTCACACACTCGCTCGTTCACACACTCGCTCGTTCACTCGCTCGCTCCTTCACACGCTCGCTCGTTCACACACTCGCTCGTTCACACACTCGCTCACTCGTTCACACACTCGCTCGTTCACACACTCGCTCGTTCACACACTCGCTCGTTCACGCGCTCGCTCGTTCACACACTCGCTCGTTCACACACGCTCGTTCACACACTCTCATTCACACACTCGCTCATTCACACACTCGCTCGTTCACACACTCGCTCGTTCACTCTCTCGATGATTCACACACTCGCTCGTTCACACACTCGCTCACACACTCGCTCACACACTCGCTCGTTCACACACTCGCTCGTTCACTCACTCGCTCGTTCACTCGCTCGCTCATTCACTCACTCGCTCGTTCACACACTCGCTCGTTCACACACTCGTTCACACACTCGCTCATTCACACACTCGCTCAGTCACTCGCTCAGTCACTCGCTCATTCACACACTCACTCGTTCACTCACTCGCTCGTTCACACACTCGCTCATTCACACTCGCTCGTTCACACACTCGCTCGTTCACTCACTCGCTCGTTCACACACTCGCTCATTCACACTCGCTCATTCACACTCGCTCGTTCACTCACTCGCTCGTTCACACACTCGCTCATTCACACTCGCTCGTTCACACACTCGCTCGTTCATTCACACACTTGCTCATTCACTCGCTCATTCACACACTCGCTCGTTCACACACTCGCTCATTCACACACTCGCTCGTTCACACACTCGCTCATTCACACACTCATTCACTCACTCGCTCGTTCACACACTCGCTCGTTCACACACTCGCTCGTTCACACTCGCTCGTTCACACACTCGCTCGTTCACACTCGCTCGTTCACACTCGCTCATTCACACGCTCGTTCACACACTCTCATTCACTCGTTCACACACTCGCTCATTCACACACTCGCTCATTCACTCACTCGCTCATTCACACACTCGCTCGTTCACACACTCGCTCATTCACTCACTCGCTCGTTCACACTCGCTCATTCACACGCTCGTTCACACACTCTCATTCACTCGTTCACACACTCGCTCATTCACACACTCGCTCATTCACTCACTCGCTCATTCACTCACTCGCTCATTCACACACTCGCTCGTTCACACACTCGCTCATTCACTCACTCGCTCGTTCACACACTCGCTCATTCACACGCTCGCTCATTCACTCACTCGCTCATTCACTCACTCGCTCATTCACTCACTCGCTCATTCACTCACTCGCTCGTTCACACACTCGCTCGTTCACACACTCGCTCATTCGCTCACTCGCTCATTCGCTCACTCGCTCGTTCGCACACTCGCTCATTCACACACTCGCTCGTTCACACACTCGCTCGTTCACTCACTCGCTCATTCACACACTCGCTCGTTCACACACTCGCTCGTTCGCACACTCGCTCGTTCGCACACTCGCTCGTTCACACACTCGCTCATTCACAGACTCGCTCGTTCACACACTCGCTCATTCACTCACTCGCTCGTTCACACACTCGCT
Organism: Pristiophorus japonicus; assembly: GCF_044704955.1. Taxonomy (NCBI): domain Eukaryota; kingdom Metazoa; phylum Chordata; class Chondrichthyes; family Pristiophoridae; genus Pristiophorus; species Pristiophorus japonicus. The sequence continues at coordinate 57,640 of NW_027254903.1, forward strand.
CCTTCACTCACTCGCTCATTCACACACTCGCTCCTTCACTCACTCGCTCATTCACACGCTCGCTCATTCACACACTCGCTCATTCACTCACTCGCTCGTTCACACACTCTCATTCACTCATTCACACACTCGCTCATTCACACACTCGCTCGTTCACACACTCGCTCCTTCACACACTCGCTCATTCACACACTCGCTCATTCACACACTCGCTCGTTCACACACTCGCTCGTTCACACGCTCCTTCACACACTCGCTCCTTCACACACTCGCTCCTTCACACACTCACTCATTCACACGCTCGCTCATTCACACACTCGCTCGTTCACACACTCGCTCTTTCACACACTCGCTCGTTCACTCGCTCATTCACACACTCGCTCGTTCACACACTCGCTCCTTCACACACTCGCTCGTTCACACACTCGCTCGTTCACACTCGCTCATTCACACACTCGCTCATTCACACACACGCTCGTTCGCTCACTCGCTCGTTCACACACTCGCTCATTCACACACTCGCTCCTTCACACACTCGCTCGTTCACACACTCGCTCGTTCACACTCGCTCATTCACACACTCGCTCATTCACACACACGCTCGTTCGCTCACTCGCTCGTTCACACACTCGCTCACTCGCTCGTTCACACACTCGCTCGTTCACACACTCGCTCATTCACACGCTCGTTCACACACTCGCTCGTTCGCACACTCGCTCGTTCGCACACTCGCTCGTTCACACACTCGTTCACACACTCGCTCATTCACACGCTCGCTCATTCACACACTCGCTCGTTCACTCGCTCGTTCATTCACACACTCGCTCATTCACACGCTCGCTCATTTACACACTCGCTCATTCACTCACTCGCTCGTTCACACACTCTCATTCACTCATTCACACACTCGCTCATTCACACACTCGCTCATTCACACACTCGCTCATTCACACACACGCTCGTTCGCTCACTCGCTCGTTCACACACTCACTCGTTCACACACTCGCTCATTCACACACTCGCTCATTTACACACTCGCTCATTCACACGCTCGCTCATTCACTCACTCGCTCATTCACTCACTCGCTCATTCACACGCTCGCTCGTTCACACACTCGCTCGTTCACACGCTCGTTCACTCACTCGCTCATTCACACGCTCGCTCGTTCACACACTCGCTCGTTCACACACTCGCTCATTCACACACTCGCTCGTTCACACACTCGCTCGTTCACTCACTCGCTCATTCGCTCACTCGCTCGTTCACACACTCGCTCGTTCACACACTCGCTCGTTCACTCACTCGCTCATTCGCTCACTCGCTCGTTCACACACTCGCTCGTTCACACACTCGCTCGTTCACTCACTCGCTCATTCGCTCACTCGCTCGTTCACACACTCGCTCGTTCATACACTCGCTCGTTCACACACTCGCTCGTTCACTCACTCGCTCGTTCACACACTCGCTCGTTCACTCACTCGCTCATTCACTCACTCGCTCGTTCACACACTCGCTCGTTCACACGCTCGTTCACTCACTCGCTCATTCGCTCACTCGCTCGTTCACACACTCGCTCGTTCACACACTCGCTCGTTCACTCACTCGCTCGTTCACACACTCGCTCGTTCACTCACTCGCTCCTTCACTCACTCGCTCATTCACACACTCGCTCGTTCACTCACTCGCTCGTTCACACACTCGCTCATTCACTCACTCGCTCCTTCACTCACTCGCTTATTCACACACTCGCTCGTTCACACACTCGCTCATTCACTCACTCGCTCCTTCACTCACTCGCTCATTCACACACTCGCTCGTTCACACACTCGCTCGTTCACTCACTCGCTCCTTCACTCACTCGCTCATTCACACACTCGCTCGTTCACACACTCGCTCCTTCACACACTCGCTCATTCACACACTCGCTCGTTCACTCACTCGCTCGTTCACACACTCGCTCGTTCACTCACTCGCTCCTTCACTCACTCGCTCGTTCACACACTCGCTCGTTCACTCACTCGCTCCTTCACTCACTCGCTCGTTCACACACTCGCTCGTTCACACACTCGCTCGTTCACTCACTCGCTCTTTCGCTCACTCGCTCGTTCACACACTCGCTCGTTCACACACTCGCTCGTTCACTCACTCGCTCGTTCACACACTCGCTCGTTCACACACTCGCTCGTTCACTCACTCGCTCCTTCACTCACTCGCTCATTCACACACTCGCTCCTTCACTCACTCGCTAGTTCACACACTCGCTCGTTCACACACTCGCTCGTTCACTCACTCGCTCGTTCACACACTCGCTCGTTCACTCACTCGCTCCTTCACTCACTCGCTCATTCACACACTCGCTCGTTCACACACTCGCTCGTTCACACACTCGCTCGTTCACTCACTCTCATTCACTCATTCACACACTCGCTCGTTCACACACTCGCTCATTCACACACTCGCTCGTTCACACACTCGCTCGTTCACACACTCGCTCGTTCACTCACTCTCATTCACTCATTCACACACTCGCTCGTTCACACACTCGCTCCTTCACTCACTCGCTCATTCACACACTCGCTCATTCACTCACTCGCTCATTCACTCACTCGCTCATTCACACGCTCGCTCGTTCACACACTCGCTCGTTCACACACTCGCTCATTCACACACTCGCTCGTTCACACACTCGCTCGTTCACTCACTCGCTCGTTCACACACTCTCATTCACTCATTCACACACTCGCTCGTTCACACACTCGCTCCTTCACTCACTCGCTCATTCACACACTCGCTCATTCACTCACTCGCTCATTCACTCACTCGCTCATTCACACGCTCGCTCGTTCACACACTCGCTCGTTCACACACTCACTCATTCACACACTCGCTCGTTCACACACTCGCTCGTTCACTCACTCGCTCGTTCACACACTCTCATTCACTCATTCACACACTCGCTCGTTCACACACTCGCTCCTTCACTCACTCGCTCATTCACACGCTCGCTCATTCACTCACTCGCTCATTCACTCACTCGCTCATTCACTCACTCGCTCATTCACTCGCTCGCTCATTCACTCACTCGCTCATTCACTCACTCGCTCATTCACTCACTCGCTCGTTCACACACTCGCTCGTTCACACACTCGCTCATTCACACGCTCGCTCATTCACTCACTCGCTCATTCACTCACTCGCTCATTCACTCACTCGCTCGTTCACACACTCGCTCGTTCACACACTCGCTCGTTCACTCACTCGCTCGTTCACACACTCTCATTCACTCATTCACACACTCGCTCGTTCACACACTCGCTCCTTCACTCACTCGCTCATTCACACGCTCGCTCATTCACTCACTCGCTCATTCACTCACTCGCTCATTCACTCACTCGCTCATTCACTCACTCGCTCATTCACTCACTCGCTCATTCACACGCTCGCTCGTTCACACACTCGCTCGTTCACACACTCGCTCATTCACACACTCGCTCGTTCACACACTCGCTCGTTCACTCACTCGCTCGTTCACACACTCTCATTCACTCATTCACACACTCGCTCGTTCACACACTCGCTCCTTCACTCACTCGCTCATTCACACACTCGCTCATTCACTCACTCGCTCATTCACTCACTCGCTCATTCACACGCTCGCTCGTTCACACACTCGCTCGTTCACACACTCACTCATTCACACACTCGCTCGTTCACACACTCGCTCGTTCACTCACTCGCTCGTTCACACACTCTCATTCACTCATTCACACACTCGCTCGTTCACACACTCGCTCCTTCACTCACTCGCTCATTCACACGCTCGCTCATTCACTCACTCGCTCATTCACTCACTCGCTCATTCACTCACTCGCTCATTCACTCGCTCGCTCATTCACTCACTCGCTCATTCACTCACTCGCTCATTCACTCACTCGCTCGTTCACACACTCGCTCGTTCACACACTCGCTCATTCACACGCTCGCTCATTCACTCACTCGCTCATTCACTCACTCGCTCATTCACTCACTCGCTCGTTCACACACTCGCTCGTTCACACACTCGCTCGTTCACTCACTCGCTCGTTCACACACTCTCATTCACTCATTCACACACTCGCTCGTTCACACACTCGCTCCTTCACTCACTCGCTCATTCACACGCTCGCTCATTCACTCACTCGCTCATTCACTCACTCGCTCATTCACTCACTCGCTCATTCACTCACTCGCTCATTCACACGCTCGCTCATTCACTCACTCGCTCATTCACTCACTCGCTCATTCACTCACTCGCTCATTCACTCACTCGCTCATTCACACGCTCGCTCATTCACTCACTCGCTCATTCACTCACTCGCTCATTCACTCACTCGCTCATTCACACGCTCGCTCATTCACTCACTCGCTCATTCACTCGCTCGCTCATTCACTCACTCGCTCATTCACTCACTCGCTCATTCACTCACTCGCTCATTCACACGCTCGCTCATTCACTCACTCGCTCATTCACTCACTCGCTCATTCACTCACTCGCTCATTCACTCACTCGCTCATTAACACGCTCGCTCATTCACTCACTCGCTCATTCACTCACTCGCTCGTTCACACACTCGCTCATTCACTCACTCGCTCGTTCACACACTCGCTCATTCGCTCACTCGCTCGTTCACACACTCGCTCATTCGCTCACTCGCTCGTTCACTCACTCGCTCATTCACACGCTCGCTCGTTCACACACTCGCTCGTTCACTCACTCGCTCGTTCACACACTCGCTCGTTCACACACTCGCTCGTTCACTCACTCGCTCGTTCACACACTCGCTCGTTCACTCACTCGCTCCTTCACTCACTCGCTCGTTCACACACTCGCTCGTTCACACACTCGCTCATTCACACACTCGCTCATTCACACACGCTCGTTCACACACTCGATCATTCACTCACTCGCTCGTTTACACACTCGCTCATTCACACACTCGCTCATTCACTCACTCGCTCATTCACTCACTCGCTCATTCACGCACTCGCTCATTCACTCACTCGCTCGATCACACACTCGCTCGTTCACACGCTCGTTCACACACTCGCTCGTTCACTCACTCGCTCATTCACACACTCGCTCATTCACTCACTCGCTCATTCACTCACTCGCTCATTCACGCACTCGCTCATTCACTCACTCGCTCGATCACACACTCGCTCGTTCACACGCTCGTTCACACACTAGCTCGTTCACTCACTCGCTCATTCACTCACTCGCTCATTCACGCACTCGCTCATTCACTCACTCGCTCAGTCACACACTCGCTCGTTCACACACTCGTTCACACACTCGCTCATTCACACACTCGTTCACACACTCGCTCATTCACACACTCGTTCACACACTCGCTCGTTCACACACTCGCTCATTCACACACTCGTTCACACACTCGCTCAGTCACACACTCGCTCAGTCACACACTCGTTCACACACTCGCTCATTCACACACTCGCTCATTCACTCGCTCGTTCACTCACTCGCTCGTTCACACACTCGCTCATTCACACACTCGCTCATTCACTCACTCGCTCATTCACACACTCGCTCGTTCACACACTCGCTCGTTCACACGCTCGCTCGTTCACACACTCGCTCATTCACTCACTCGCTCATTCACACACTCGCTCATTCACTCACTCGCTCGTTCACACACTCGCTCGTTCACACGCTCGCTCATTCACACACTCGCTCTTCACACGCTCGCTCGTTCACACACTCGATCGTTCACACACTCGTTCACACACTCGCTCATTCACACACTCGCTCGTTCACTCACTCGCTCATTCACACACTCGCTCGTTCACACACTCGCTCGTTCATTCACACACTCGCTCATTCACACACTCGCTCATTCACTCGCTCGTTCACACACTCGCTCATTCACTCGCTCATTCACACACTCGCTCATTCACACACTCGCTCGTTCACACACTCGCTCGTTCACTCACTCGCTCGTTCACACACTCGCTCGTTCACTCACTCGCTCCTTCACTCACTTGCTCATTCACACACTCGCTCATTCACACGCTCGCTCATTCACACACTCGCTCATTCACACACTCGCTCATTCACACGCTCGCTCATTCACACACTCGCTCCTTCACACACTCACTCATTCACACACTCGCTCATTCACACGCTCGCTCATTCACACACTCGCTCCTTCACTCACTCGCTCATTCACACACTCGCTCGTTCACACACTCGCTCGTTCACACACTCGCTCGTTCACACACTCATTCACACACTCATTCACACACTCGCTCGTTCACACACTCGCTCGTTCACACACTCGCTCATTCACACACTCGCTCATTCACACACTCGCTCGTTCACACACTCGCTCGTTCACACACTCGTTCACACACTCGCTCGTTCACACACTCGCTCATTCACACACTCGCTCGTTCACACACTCGCTCGTTCACACACTCGCTCAGTCACACACTCGTTCACACACTCGCTCGTTCACACACTCGTTCACATACTCGCTCGTTCACACACTCGCTCATTCACACACTCGCTCATTCACTCACTCGCTCATTAACACACTCGCTCATTCACTCACTCGCTCGTTCACACACTCGCTCATTCACACACTCGCTCATTCACTCACTCGCTCGTTCACACACTCGCTCATTCACTCACTCGCTCGTTCACACACTCGCTCGTTCACACGCTCGCTCGTTCACACACTCGCTCGTTGACTCACACGCTCATTCACACACTCGCTCATTCACTCACTCGCTCGTTCACACACTCGCTCGTTCACACGCTCGCTCATTCACACACTCGCTCTTCACACACTCGATCGTTCACACACTCGTTCACACACTCGCTCTTTCACACACTCGCTCGCTCATTCACACACTCGCTCATTCACTCGCTCGTTCACACACTCGCTCATTCACTCGCTCATTCACACACTCGCTCATTCACACACTCGCTCGTTCACACACTCGCTCGTTCACTCACTCGCTCGTTCACACACTCGCTCGTTCACTCACTCGCTCCTTCACTCACTCGCTCATTCACACACTCGCTCATTCACACGCTCGCTCATTCACACACTCGCTCATTCACACACTCGCTCATTCACACGCTCGCTCATTCACACACTCGCTCCTTCACACACTCACTCATTCACACACTCGCTCATTCACACGCTCGCTCATTCACACACTCGCTCCTTCACTCACTCGCTCATTCACACACTCGCTCGTTCACACACTCGCTCGTTCACACACTCGCTCGTTCACACACTCATTCACACACTCATTCACACACTCGCTCGTTCACACACTCGCTCGTTCACACACTCGCTCGTTCACACACTCGCTCGTTCACACACTCGTTCACACACTCGCTCGTTCACACACTCGCTCATTCACACACTCGCTCGTTCACACACTCGCTCGTTCACACACTCGCTCAGTCACACACTCGTTCACACACTCGCTCGTTCACACACTCGTTCACACACTCGCTCGTTCACACACTCGCTCATTCACACACTCGCTCATTCACTCACTCGCTCATTAACACACTCGCTCATTCACTCACTCGCTCGTTCACACACTCGCTCGTTCACACACTCGCTCATTCACTCACTCGCTCGTTCACACACTCGCTCATTCACTCACTCGCTCGTTCACACACTCGCTCGTTCACACGCTCGCTCGTTCACACACTCGCTCGTTCACTCACACGCTCATTCACACACTCGCTCATTCACTCACTCGCTCGTTCACACACTCGCTCGTTCACACGCTCGCTCATTCACACACTCGCTCTTCACACACTCGATCGTTCACACACTCGTTCACACACTCGCTCTTTCACACACTCGCTCGCTCATTCACACACTCGCTCGTTCACTCGCTCGTACACTCGCTCGTACACTCGCTCATTCACACACTCGCTCATTCACACACTCTCATTCACTCGTTCACACATTCGCTCATTCACACACTCGCTCATTCACTCACTCGCTCATTCACACACTCGCTCATTCACACACTCGCTCGTTCACACACTCGTTCGTTCACTCACTCGCTCGTTCACACACTCGCTCCTTCACTCACTCGCTCATTCACACACTCGCTCATTCACACGCTCGCTCATTCACAAGCTCGCTCATTCACACACTCGCTCATTCACACACTCGCTCATTCACACGCTCGCTCATTCACACACTCGCTCCTTCACTCACTCGCTCATTCACACACTCGCTCGTTCACACACTCGCTCATTCACACACTCACTCGTTCACACACTCACTCGTTCACACACTCGCTCGTTCACACACTCGCTCATTCACACACTCGCTCGTTCACACACTCGCTCATTCACACACTCACTCGTTCACACACTCACTCATTCACACACTCGCTCATTCACAAGCTCGCTCATTCACACACTCGCTCATTCACACGCTCGCTCATTCACACACTCGCTCCTTCACTCACTCGCTCATTCACACACTCGCTCCTTCACTCACTCGCTCATTCACACACTCGCTCGTTCACACACTCGCTCATTCACACACTCTCTCGTTCACACACTCACTCATTCACACACTCGCTCCTTCACTCACTCGCTCATTCACACACTCGCTCGTTCACACACTCGCTCATTCACACGCTCGCTCATTCACACACTCGCTCCTTCACTCACTCGCTCATTCACACACTCGCTCGTTCACTCACTCGCTCGTTCACACACTCGCTCATTCACACACTCACTCGTTCACACACTCGCTCATTCACACACTCGCTCGTTCACACACTCGCTCGTTCACACACTCGCTCATTCACACACTCGCTCATTCACACACTCGCTCATTCACACACTCGCTCGTTCACACGCTCGCTCCTTCACACACTCTCATTCACACACTCACTCGTTCACACGCTCGCTCCTTCACACACTCGCTCGTTCACACACTCGCTCATTCACACACTCGCTCGTTCACACACTCGCTCGTTCACACACTCTCATTCACTCGTATACACTCGCTCGTTCACTCACTCGCTCGTTCACACACTCGCTCGTTCACACACTCGCTCCTTCACACACTCGCTCGTTCACACGCTCGCTCGTTCACACACTCGCTCGTTCACACACTCTCATTCACTCGTATACACTCGCTCGTTCACTCACTCGCTCGTTCACACACTCGCTCGTTCACACACTCGCTCGTTCACACGCTCGCTCCTTCACACACTCGCTCGTTCACACACTCGCTCCTTCACATACTCGCTCGTTCACACACTCGCTCGTTCACACACTCGTTCATTCACACACTCGCTCATTCACACACTCGCTCGTTCACACACTCGCTCATTCACACACTCGCTCGTTCACTCGCTCGCTCGTTCACTCGCTCACTCGTTCACACACTCGCTCGTTCACTCACTCGCTGATTCACACACTCGCTCATTCACACGCTCGCTCGTTCACACACTCGCTCGTTCGCTCGCTCATTCACTCGCTCGCTCGTTCACTCGCTCGTTCACACACTCGCTCGTTCACACACTCGTTCACACACTCGCTCATTCACACACTCGTTCACACACTCGCTCGTTCACACACTCGCTCGTTCACACACTCGCTCAGTCACACACTCGCTCATTCACACGCTCGCTCGTTCACACACTCGCTCACTCGTTCACACACTCGCTCGTTCACACACTCGCTCATTCACACACTCGCTCGTTCACACGCTCGCTCATTCACACACTCGCTCGTTCACACACTCGCTCACTCGTTCACACACTCGCTCGTTCACACACTCGCTCATTCACACACTCGCTCGTTCACACACTCGCTCACTCGTTCACACACTCGCTCGTTCACACACTCGCTCGTTCACACACTCGCTCGTTCACACACTCGCTCACTCGTTCACACGCTCGTTCACACACTCGCTCATTCACACACTCGTTCACACACTCGCTCGTTCACACACTCACTCGTTCACACACTCGCTCAGTCACACACTCGCTCATTCACACACTCGCTCGTTCACACGCTCGCTCGTTCACACACTCGCTCAGTCACACACTCGCTCAGTCACACACTCGCTCGTTCACACGCTCGCTCGTTCACACGCTCGCTCAGTCACACACTCGCTCATTCACACACTCGTTCACACACTCGCTCATTCACACACTCGCTCGTTCACACGCTCGCTCATTCACACACTCGCTCGTTCACACACTCACTCATTCACACACTCGCTCGTTCACACGCTCGCTCGTTCACACTCGCTCGTTCACTCACTCGCTCGTTCACACACTCGCTCGTTCACTCACTCGCTCCTTCACTCACTCGCTCATTCACACACTCGCTCATTCACACGCTCGCTCATTCACACACTCGCTCATTCACACACTCGCTCATTCACACGCTCGCTCATTCACACACTCGCTCCTTCACACACTCACTCATTCACACACTCGCTCATTCACACGCTCGCTCATTCACACACTCGCTCCTTCACTCACTCGCTCATTCACACACTCGCTCGTTCACACACTCGCTCGTTCACACACTCGCTCGTTCACACACTCATTCACACACTCATTCACACACTCGCTCGTTCACACACTCGCTCGTTCACACACTCGCTCGTTCACACACTCGCTCGTTCACACACTCGTTCACACACTCGCTCGTTCACACACTCGCTCATTCACACACTCGCTCGTTCACACACTCGCTCGTTCACACACTCGCTCAGTCACACACTCGTTCACACACTCGCTCGTTCACACACTCGTTCACACACTCGCTCGTTCACACACTCGCTCATTCACACACTCGCTCATTCACTCACTCGCTCATTAACACACTCGCTCATTCACTCACTCGCTCGTTCACACACTCGCTCGTTCACACACTCGCTCATTCACTCACTCGCTCGTTCACACACTCGCTCATTCACTCACTCGCTCGTTCACACACTCGCTCGTTCACACGCTCGCTCGTTCACACACTCGCTCGTTCACTCACACGCTCATTCACACACTCGCTCATTCACTCACTCGCTCGTTCACACACTCGCTCGTTCACACGCTCGCTCATTCACACACTCGCTCTTCACACACTCGATCGTTCACACACTCGTTCACACACTCGCTCTTTCACACACTCGCTCGCTCATTCACACACTCGCTCGTTCACTCGCTCGTACACTCGCTCGTACACTCGCTCATTCACACACTCGCTCATTCACACACTCTCATTCACTCGTTCACACATTCGCTCATTCACACACTCGCTCATTCACTCACTCGCTCATTCACACACTCGCTCATTCACACACTCGCTCGTTCACACACTCGCTCGTTCACTCACTCGCTCGTTCACACACTCGCTCCTTCACTCACTCGCTCATTCACACACTCGCTCATTCACACGCTCGCTCATTCACAAGCTCGCTCATTCACACACTCGCTCATTCACACACTCGCTCATTCACACGCTCGCTCATTCACACACTCGCTCCTTCACTCACTCGCTCATTCACACACTCGCTCGTTCACACACTCGCTCATTCACACACTCACTCGTTCACACACTCACTCGTTCACACACTCGCTCGTTCACACACTCGCTCATTCACACACTCGCTCGTTCACACACTCGCTCATTCACACACTCACTCGTTCACACACTCACTCATTCACACACTCGCTCATTCACAAGCTCGCTCATTCACACACTCGCTCATTCACACGCTCGCTCATTCACACACTCGCTCCTTCACTCACTCGCTCATTCACACACTCGCTCCTTCACTCACTCGCTCATTCACACACTCGCTCGTTCACACACTCGCTCATTCACACACTCTCTCGTTCACACACTCACTCATTCACACACTCGCTCCTTCACTCACTCGCTCATTCACACACTCGCTCGTTCACACACTCGCTCATTCACACGCTCGCTCATTCACACACTCGCTCCTTCACTCACTCGCTCATTCACACACTCGCTCGTTCACTCACTCGCTCGTTCACACACTCGCTCATTCACACACTCACTCGTTCACACACTCGCTCATTCACACACTCGCTCGTTCACACACTCGCTCATTCACACACTCACTCGTTCACACACTCACTCATTCACACACTCGCTCATTCACAAGCTCGCTCATTCACACACTCGCTCATTCACACGCTCGCTCATTCACACACTCGCTCCTTCACTCACTCGCTCATTCACACACTCGCTCCTTCACTCACTCGCTCATTCACACACTCGCTCGTTCACACACTCGCTCATTCACACACTCTCTCGTTCACACACTCACTCATTCACACACTCGCTCCTTCACTCACTCGCTCATTCACACACTCGTTCGTTCACACACTCGCTCATTCACACGCTCGCTCATTCACACACTCGCTCCTTCACTCACTCGCTCATTCACACACTCGCTCGTTCACACACTCGCTCATTCACACACTCGCTCGTTCACACACTCGCTCGTTCACACACTCGCTCGTTCACACACTCACTCGTTCACACACTCGCTCATTCACACACTCGCTCGTTCACACACTCGCTCGTTCACACACTCGCTCGTTCACACACTCATTCACTCGTTCACACACTCGCTCGTTCACACACTCGCTCGTTCACTCACTCGCTCGTTCACACACTCGCTCGTTCACACACTCGCTCGTTCACACACTCGCTCGTTCACACACTCGCTCGTTCACACGCTCGCTCATTCACTCACTCGCTCATTCACTCACTCGCTCATTCACTCACTCGCTCCTTCACACACTCGCTCGTTCACACACTCGCTCACTCGTTCACACACTCGCTCGTTCACACACTCGCTCGTTCACGCGCTCGCTCGTTCACACACTCGCTCGTTCACACACGCTCGTTCACACACTCTCATTCACACACTCACTCATTCACACACTCGCTCATTCACACACTCGCTCGTTCACACACTCGCTCGTTCACACACTCGCTCATTCACACACTCGCTCGTTCACACGCTCGCTCCTTCACACACTCGCTCGTTCACACACTCGCTCGTTCACACACTCGTTCACACACTCGCTCATTCACACACTCGCTCGTTCACACGCTCGCTCCTTCACACACTCGCTCGTTCACACACTCGCTCATTCACACACTCGCTCGTTCACACGCTCGCTCGTTCACACACTCGCTCGTTCACACACTCGCTCATTCACACACTCGCTCGTTCACACACTCGCTCATTCACACACTCGCTCATTCACACACTCGCTCGTTCACACGCTCGCTCCTTCACACACTCTCATTCACACACTCACTCGTTCACACGCTCGCTCCTTCACACACTCGCTCGTTCACACACTCGCTCATTCACACACTCGCTCGTTCACACACTCGCTCGTTCACACACTCTCATTCACTCGTATACACTCGCTCGTTCACTCACTCGCTCGTTCACACACTCGCTCGTTCACACACTCGCTCCTTCACACACTCGCTCGTTCACACGCTCGCTCGTTCACACACTCGCTCGTTCACACACTCTCATTCACTCGTATACACTCGCTCGTTCACTCACTCGCTCGTTCACACACTCGCTCGTTCACACACTCGCTCGTTCACACGCTCGCTCCTTCACACACTCGCTCGTTCACACACTCGCTCCTTCACATACTCGCTCGTTCACACACTCGCTCGTTCACACACTCGTTCATTCACACACTCGCTCATTCACACACTCGCTCGTTCACACACTCGCTCATTCACACACTCGCTCGTTCACTCGCTCGCTCGTTCACTCGCTCACTCGTTCACACACTCGCTCGTTCACTCACTCGCTGATTCACACACTCGCTCATTCACACGCTCGCTCGTTCACACACTCGCTCGTTCGCTCGCTCATTCACTCGCTCGCTCGTTCACTCGCTCGTTCACACACTCGCTCGTTCACACACTCGTTCACACACTCGCTCATTCACACACTCGTTCACACACTCGCTCGTTCACACACTCGCTCGTTCACACACTCGCTCAGTCACACACTCGCTCATTCACACGCTCGCTCGTTCACACACTCGCTCACTCGTTCACACACTCGCTCGTTCACACACTCGCTCATTCACACACTCGCTCGTTCACACGCTCGCTCATTCACACACTCGCTCGTTCACACACTCGCTCACTCGTTCACACACTCGCTCGTTCACACACTCGCTCATTCACACACTCGCTCGTTCACACACTCGCTCACTCGTTCACACACTCGCTCGTTCACACACTCGCTCGTTCACACACTCGCTCGTTCACACACTCGCTCACTCGTTCACACGCTCGTTCACACACTCGCTCATTCACACACTCGTTCACACACTCGCTCGTTCACACACTCACTCGTTCACACACTCGCTCAGTCACACACTCGCTCATTCACACACTCGCTCGTTCACACGCTCGCTCGTTCACACACTCGCTCAGTCACACACTCGCTCAGTCACACACTCGCTCGTTCACACGCTCGCTCGTTCACACGCTCGCTCAGTCACACACTCGCTCATTCACACACTCGTTCACACACTCGCTCATTCACACACTCGCTCGTTCACACGCTCGCTCATTCACACACTCGCTCGTTCACACACTCAATCATTCACACACTCGCTCGTTCACACGCTCGCTCGTTCACACTCGCTCGTTCACTCACTCGCTCGTTCACACACTCGCTCGTTCACACACTCGCTCGTTCACACACTCGCTCGTTCATTCACACACTCGCTCACTCACTCGCTCGTTCACACTCGCTCGTTCACACTCGCTCATTCACACACTCGCTCATTCACTCACTCGCTCGTTCACACTCGCTCGTTCACTCGCTCGTACACTCGCTCATTCACACACTCGCTCATTCACACACTCTCATTCACTCGTTCACACACTCGCTCATTCACACACTCGCTCGTTCACACACTCGCTCATTCACACACTCGCTCGTTCACACACTCGCTCGTTCACTCGCTCGCTCCTTCACACGCTCGCTCGTTCACACACTCGCTCGTTCACACACTCGCTCACTCGTTCACACACTCGCTCGTTCACACACTCGCTCGTTCACACACTCGCTCGTTCACGCGCTCGCTCGTTCACACACTCGCTCGTTCACACACGCTCGTTCACACACTCTCATTCACACACTCGCTCATTCACACACTCTCATTCACTCGTTCACACACTCGCTCATTCACACACTCGCTCGTTCACACACTCGCTCATTCACACACTCGCTCGTTCACACACTCGCTCGTTCACTCGCTCGCTCCTTCACACGCTCGCTCGTTCACACACTCGCTCGTTCACACACTCGCTCGTTCACACACTCGCTCGTTCACGCGCTCGCTCGTTCACACACTTGCTCGTTCACACACGCTCGTTCACTCACTCGCTCATTCACACACTCGCTCGTTCACACACTCGCTCGTTCACACACTCGCTCATTCACACACTCGCTCGTTCACACACTCGCTCGTTCACACGCTCGCTTCTTCACACACTCTCATTCACACACTCACTCATTCACACACTCGCTCCTTCACACACTCGCTCCTTCACACACTCGCTCATTCACACACTCGCTCGTTCACACACTCGCTCGTTCACTCGCTCGCTCCTTCACACGCTCGCTCGTTCACACACTCGCTCGTTCACACACTCGCTCGTTCACACACTCGCTCATTCACACACTCGTTCACACACTCGCTCGTTCACACACTCGCTCACTCACACACTCGTTCACACACTCGCTCGTTCACACACTCGCTCATTCACACACTCGTTCACACACTCGCTCGTTCACACACTCGCTCATTCACACACTCGTTCACACACTCGCTCGTTCACACACTCGCTCATTCACACACTCGTTCACACACTTGCTCGTTCACACACTCGCTCATTCACACACTCGTTCACACACTCGCTCGTTCACACACTCGCTCGTTCACACACTCGCTCGTTCACACACTCGTTCACACACTCGCTCATTCACACACTCGTTCACACACTCGCTCGTTCACTCACTCGCTCGTTCACACACTCGTTCACACACTCGCTCATTCACACACTCGCTCGTTCACACACTCGTTCACACACTCGCTCGTTCACACACTCGCTCGTTCACACACTCGTTCACACACTCGCTCATTCACACACTCGTTCACACACTCGCTCGTTCACACACTCGCTCATTCACACACTCGTTCACACACTCGCTCGTTCACACACTCGCTCGTTCACTCACTCGCTCATTCACACACTCGCTCGTTCACACGCTCGCTCGTTCACACGCTCGCTCATTCACACACTCGCTCATTCACACACTCGCTCGTTCACACACTCGCTCGTTCACACACTCGCTCACTCGTTCACACACTCGCTCGTTCACACACTCGCTCATTCACACACTCGCTCGTTCACACACTCGCTCGTTCACACACTCGCTCGTTCACACACTCGCTCGTTCACTCACTCGATCGTTCACACGCTCGCTCGTTCACACGCTCGCTCGTTCACACGCTCGCTCGTTCACTCACTCGCTCGTTCACACACTCGCTCGTTCACACACTCGCTCATTCACACACTCGCTCGTTCACACACTCGCTCGTTCACACACTCGCTCGTTCATTCACACACTCGCTCACTCACTCGCTCGTTCACACTCGCTCGTTCACTCACTCGCTCGTTCACACTCGCTCGTTCACTCACTCGCTCGTTCACACACTCGCTCGTTCACACACTCGCTCATTCACTCACTCGCTCATTCACACACTCGCTCATTCACACACTCGCTCGTTCACACACTCTCTCGTTCACACACTCACTCATTCACACACTCGCTCCTTCACTCACTCGCTCATTCACACACTCGCTCGTTCACACACTCGCTCATTCACACGCTCGCTCATTCACACACTCGCTCCTTCACTCACTCGCTCATTCACACACTCGCTCGTTCACTCACTCGCTCGTTCACACACTCGCTCATTCACACACTCACTCGTTCACACACTCGCTCATTCACACACTCGCTCGTTCACACACTCGCTCATTCACACACTCACTCGTTCACACACTCGCTCATTCACACACTCGCTCATTCACAAGCTCGCTCATTCACACACTCGCTCATTCACACGCTCGCTCATTCACACACTCGCTCCTTCACTCACTCGCTCATTCACACACTCGCTCCTTCACTCACTCGCTCATTCACACACTCGCTCGTTCACACACTCGCTCATTCACACACTCTCTCGTTCACACACTCACTCATTCACACACTCGCTCCTTCACTCACTCGCTCATTCACACACTCGTTCGTTCACACACTCGCTCATTCACACGCTCGCTCATTCACACACTCGCTCCTTCACTCACTCGCTCGTTCACACACTCGCTCGTTCACACACTCGCTCGTTCACACACTCACTCGTTCACACACTCTCATTCACACACTCTCATTCACACACTCGCTCATTCACACACTCGCTCGTTCACACACTCGCTCGTTCACACACTCATTCACTCGTTCACACACTCGCTCGTTCACACACTCGCTCGTTCACTCACTCGCTCGTTCACACACTCGCTCGTTCACACACTCGCTCGTTCACACACTCGCTCGTTCACACACTCGCTCGTTCACACACTCGCTCATTCACACACTCGCTCGTTCACACGCTCGTTCGTTCACACGCTCGCTCATTCACTCACTCGCTCATTCACTCACTCGCTCATTCACTCACTCGCTCGTTCACACACTCGCTCCTTCACACACTCGCTCGTTCACACACTCGCTCACTCGTTCACACACTCGCTCGTTCACACACTCGCTCGTTCACGCGCTCGCTCGTTCACACACTCGCTCGTTCACACACGCTCGTTCACACACTCTCATTCACTCACTCGCTCATTCACTCACTCGCTCATTCACTCACTCGCTCGTTCACACACTCGCTCCTTCACACACTCGCTCGTTCACACACTCGCTCACTCGTTCACACACTCGCTCATTCACACACTCGCTCGTTCACACACTCGCTCGTTCACACACTCGCTCATTCACACACTCGCTCGTTCACACGCTCGCTCCTTCACACACTCGCTCGTTCACACACTCGCTCGTTCACACACTCGTTCACACACTCGCTCATTCACACACTCGCTCGTTCACACGCTCGCTCCTTCACACACTCGCTCGTTCACACACTCGCTCATTCACACACTCACTCATTCACACACTCGCTCATTCACACACTCGCTCGTTCACACACTCGCTCGTTCACACACTCGCTCATTCACACACTCGCTCGTTCACACGCTCGCTCCTTCACACACTCGCTCGTTCACACACTCGCTCGTTCACACGCTCGCTCCTTCACACACTCTCATTCACACACTCACTCGTTCACACGCTCGCTCCTTCACACACTCGCTCGTTCACACACTCGCTCATTCACACACTCGCTCGTTCACACACTCGCTCGTTCACACACTCTCATTCACTCGTATACACTCGCTCGTTCACTCACTCGCTCGTTCACACACTCGCTCGTTCACACACTCGCTCGTTCACACGCTCGCTCCTTCACACACTCGCTCGTTCACACGCTCGCTCGTTCACACACTAGCTCGTTCACACACTCGCTCCTTCACACACTCGCTCGTTCACACACTCGCTCGTTCACACACTCGTTCATTCACACACTCGCTCATTCACACACTCGCTCGTTCACACACTCGCTCGTTCACACACTCGTTCATTCACACACTCGCTCATTCACACACTCGCTCGTTCACTCGCTCGCTCGTTCACTCGCTCACTCGTTCACACACTCGCTCGTTCACTCACTCGCTGATTCACACACTCGCTCATTCACACGCTCGCTCGTTCACACACTCGCTCGTTCGCTCGCTCATTCGCTCGCTCGTTCACTCGCTCGTTCACACACTCGCTCGTTCACACACTCGTTCACACACTCGCTCATTCACACACTCGTTCACACACTCGCTCGTTCACACACTCGCTCAGTCACACACTCGCTCATTCACACGCTCGCTCGTTCACACACTCGCTCACTCGTTCACACACTCGCTCGTTCACACACTCGCTCATTCACACACTCGCTCACTCGTTCACACACTCGCTCATTCACACACTCGCTCATTCACACACTCGCTCGTTCACACGCTCGCTCATTCACACACTCGCTCGTTCACACACTCGCTCACTCGTTCACACACTCGCTCGTTCACACACTCGCTCATTCACACACTCGCTCGTTCACACACTCGCTCACTCGTTCACACACTCGCTCGTTCACACACTCGCTCGTTCACACACTCGCTCACTCGTTCACACGCTCGCTCATTCACACACTCGCTCGTTCACACACTCACTCGCTCGTTCACACGCTCGCTCGTTCACACTCGCTCGTTCACTCACTCGCTCGTTCACACACTCGCTCGTTCACACACTCGCTCGTTCACACACTCGCTCGTTCACACACTCGCTCGTTCATTCACACACTCGCTCACTCACTCGCTCGTTCACACTCGCTCATTCACACACTCGCTCATTCACTCACTCGCTCGTTCACACTCGCTCGTTCACTCGCTCGTACACTCGCTCATTCACACACTCGCTCATTCACACACTCTCATTCACTCGTTCACACACTCGCTCATTCACACACTCGCTCGTTCACACACTCGCTCATTCACACACTCGCTCGTTCACACACTCGCTCGTTCACTCGCTCGCTCCTTCACACGCTCGCTCGTTCACACACTCGCTCGTTCACACACTCGCTCACTCGTTCACACACTCGCTCGTTCACACACTCGCTCGTTCACGCGCTCGCTCGTTCACACACTCGCTCGTTCACACACGCTCGTTCACACACTCTCATTCACACACTCGCTCATTCACACACTCTCATTCACTCGTTCACACACTCGCTCATTCACACACTCGCTCGTTCACACACTCGCTCGTTCACTCGCTCGCTCCTTCACACGCTCGCTCCTTCACACACTCGCTCGTTCACACACTCGCTCGTTCACACACTCGCTCGTTCACACACTCGCTCGTTCACACACACGCTCGTTCACACACTCGCTCGTTCAGACACTCGCTCGTTCACACACTCGCTCGTTCACACGCTCGCTCCTTCACACACTCTCATTCACACACTCACTCATTCACACACTCGCTCCTTCACACACTCGCTCCTTCACACACTCGCTCATTCACACACTCGCTCGTTCACACACTCGCTCATTCACTCACTCGCTCGTTCACACACTCGCTCACTCGTTCACACGCTCGCTCGTTCACACACTCGCTCACTCGTTCACACACTCGCTCATTCACTCACTCGCTCGTTCACACACTCGCTCACTCGTTCACACACTCGCTCGTTCACACACTCGCTCGTTCATACGCTCGCTCGTTCACACACTCGCTCCTTCACACGCTCGCTCGTTCACACACTCGCTCCTTCACACACTCGCTCGTTCACACACTCGCTCGTTCACACACTCGCTCGTTCACACACTCGCTCATTCACACACTCGCTCGTTCACACACTCGTTCATTCACACACTCGCTCATTCACACGCTCGCTCGTTCACACACTCGCTCGTTCACTCGCTCGCTCGTTCACACACTCGCTCGTTCACTCGCTCGCTCGTTCACACACTCGCTCGT
Organism: Pristiophorus japonicus; assembly: GCF_044704955.1. Classification (NCBI taxonomy): domain Eukaryota; kingdom Metazoa; phylum Chordata; class Chondrichthyes; family Pristiophoridae; genus Pristiophorus; species Pristiophorus japonicus. Next base: position 78,457 of record NW_027254903.1, read on the forward strand.
TCACACGCTCGTTCATTCACACACTCGCTCGTTCACACACTCGTTCATTCACACACTCGCTCATTCACACACTCGCTCGTTCACTCGCTCGCTCCTTCACACGCTCGCTCGTTCACACACTCGCTCGTTCACACACTCGCTCGTTCACACACTCGCTCGTTCACACACTCGCTCATTCACACACTCGTTCACACACTCGCTCGTTCACACACTCGCTCGTTCACACACTCGCTCATTCACACACTCGTTCACACACTCGCTCGTTCACACACTCGCTCATTCACACACTCGCTCGTTCACACACTCGCTCATTCACACACTCGTTCACACACTCGCTCGTTCACACACTCGCTCGTTCACACACTCGTTCACACACTCGCTCATTCACACACTCGTTCACACACTCGCTCGTTCACACACTCGCTCGTTCACTCACTCGCTCGTTCACACACTCGTTCACACACTCGCTCGTTCACACACTCGCTCGTTCACTCGCTCGTTCACACACTCGCTCGTTCACACACTCGTTCACACACTCGCTCATTCACACACTCGTTCACACACTCGCTCGTTCACACACTCGCTCATTCACACACTCGTTCACACACTCGCTCGTTCACACACTCGCTCGTTCACTCACTTGCTCATTCACACACTCGTTCACACGCTCGCTCGTTCACACGCTCGCTCATTCACACACTCGCTCATTCACACACTCGCTCGTTCACACGCTCGCTCATTCACACACTCGCTCATTCACACACTCGCTCGTTCACACACTCGCTCGTTCACACGCTCGCTCATTCACACACTCGCTCGTTCACACACTCGCTCATTCACACACTCGCTCGTTCACACACTCGCTCATTCACACACTCGCTCGTTCACACACTCGCTCGTTCACACACTCGCTCGTTCACACGCTCGCTCGTTCACACGCTCGCTCGTTCACTCGCTCGCTCGTTCACACACTCGCTCGTTCACACACTCGCTCGTTCACACACTCGCTCGTTCATTCACACACTCGCTCACTCACTCGCTCGTTCACACACTCGCTCGTTCACACACTCGCTCGTTCACACACTCGCTTGTTCACACACTCGCTCGTTCATTCACACACTCGCTCGTTTACTCGCTCGTACACTCGCTCATTCACACACTCGCTCATTCACTCACTCGCTCGTTCACACTCGCTCGTTCACTCGCTCGTACACTCGCTCATTCACACACTCGCTCATTCACACACTCTCATTCACTCGTTCACACACTCGCTCATTCACACACTCTCATCCACTCGTTCACACACTCGCTCATTCACACACTCGCTTGTTCACACACTCGCTCATTCACACACTCTCTTTCACTCGTTCACACACTCGCTCATTCACACACTCGCTTGTTCACACACTCGCTCATTCACACACTCGCTCATTCACTCACTCGCTCATTCACACACTCGCTCATTCACACGCTCGTTCACACACTCGCTCATTCACTCGCTCGCTCGTTCACACACTCGCTCGTTCACTCATTCGCTCCTTCACTCACTCGCTCATTCACACGCTCGCTCATTCACGCACTCGCTCATTCACTCACACGCTCATTCACACACTCGCTCATTCACTCACTCGCTCATTCACTCACTCGCTCATTCACTCACTCGCTCATTCACACCCTCGCTCATTCACACGCTCGCTCCTTCACTCACTCGCTCGTTCACACACTCGCTCGTTCACACACTCGCTCATTCACTCACTCGCTCGTTCACACACTCGCTCATTCACTCACTCGCTCGTTCACACACTCGCTCGTTCACACGCTCGCTCGTTCACACACTCGCTCGTTCACTCACACGCTCATTCACACACTCGCTCATTCACTCACTCGCTCGTTCACACACTCGCTCGTTCACACGCTCGCTCATTCACACACTCGCTCTTCACACACTCGATCGTTCACACACTCGTTCACACACTCGCTCTTTCACACACTCGCTCGCTCATTCACACACTCGCTCGTTCACTCGCTCGTACACTCGCTCGTACACTCGCTCATTCACACACTCGCTCATTCACACACTCTCATTCACTCGTTCACACATTCGCTCATTCACACACTCGCTCATTCACTCACTCGCTCATTCACACACTCGCTCATTCACACACTCGCTCGTTCACACACTCGCTCGTTCACTCACTCGCTCGTTCACACACTCGCTCCTTCACTCACTCGCTCATTCACACACTCGCTCATTCACACGCTCGCTCATTCACAAGCTCGCTCATTCACACACTCGCTCATTCACACACTCGCTCATTCACACGCTCGCTCATTCACACACTCGCTCCTTCACTCACTCGCTCATTCACACACTCGCTCGTTCACACACTCGCTCATTCACACACTCACTCGTTCACACACTCACTCGTTCACACACTCGCTCGTTCACACACTCGCTCATTCACACACTCGCTCGTTCACACACTCGCTCATTCACACACTCACTCGTTCACACACTCACTCATTCACACACTCGCTCATTCACAAGCTCGCTCATTCACACACTCGCTCATTCACACGCTCGCTCATTCACACACTCGCTCCTTCACTCACTCGCTCATTCACACACTCGCTCCTTCACTCACTCGCTCATTCACACACTCGCTCGTTCACACACTCGCTCATTCACACACTCTCTCGTTCACACACTCACTCATTCACACACTCGCTCCTTCACTCACTCGCTCATTCACACACTCGCTCGTTCACACACTCGCTCATTCACACGCTCGCTCATTCACACACTCGCTCCTTCACTCACTCGCTCATTCACACACTCGCTCGTTCACTCACTCGCTCGTTCACACACTCGCTCATTCACACACTCACTCGTTCACACACTCGCTCATTCACACACTCGCTCGTTCACACACTCGCTCATTCACACACTCACTCGTTCACACACTCACTCATTCACACACTCGCTCATTCACAAGCTCGCTCATTCACACACTCGCTCATTCACACGCTCGCTCATTCACACACTCGCTCCTTCACTCACTCGCTCATTCACACACTCGCTCCTTCACTCACTCGCTCATTCACACACTCGCTCGTTCACACACTCGCTCATTCACACACTCTCTCGTTCACACACTCACTCATTCACACACTCGCTCCTTCACTCACTCGCTCATTCACACACTCGTTCGTTCACACACTCGCTCATTCACACGCTCGCTCATTCACACACTCGCTCCTTCACTCACTCGCTCATTCACACACTCGCTCGTTCACACACTCGCTCGTTCACACACTCGCTCATTCACACACTCGCTCGTTCACACACTCGCTCGTTCACACACTCGCTCGTTCACACACTCATTCACTCGTTCACACACTCGCTCGTTCACACACTCGCTCGTTCACTCACTCGCTCGTTCACACACTCGCTCGTTCACACACTCGCTCGTTCACACACTCGCTCCTTCACACACTCGCTCGTTCACACACTCGCTCGTTCACACACTCGCTCATTCACACACTCGCTCGTTCACACGCTCGTTCGTTCACACGCTCGCTCATTCACTCTCTCGCTCATTCACTCACTCGCTCATTCACTCACTCGCTCGTTCACACACTCGCTCCTTCACACACTCGCTCGTTCACACACTCGCTCACTCGTTCACACACTCGCTCGTTCACACACTCGCTCGTTCACGCGCTCGCTCGTTCACACACTCGCTCGTTCACACACGCTCGTTCACACACTCTCATTCACACACTCACTCATTCACACACTCGCTCATTCACACACTCGCTCGTTCACACACTCGCTCGTTCACACACTCGCTCATTCACACACTCGCTCGTTCACACGCTCGCTCCTTCACACACTCGCTCGTTCACACACTCGCTCGTTCACACACTCGTTCACACACTCGCTCATTCACACACTCGCTCGTTCACACGCTCGCTCCTTCACACACTCGCTCGTTCACACACTCGCTCATTCACACACTCGCTCGTTCACACACTCGCTCGTTCACACACTCGCTCGTTCACACACTCGCTCATTCACTCACTCGCTCGTTCACACACTCGCTCATTCACACACTCGCTCATTCACACACTCGCTCGTTCACACGCTCGCTCCTTCACACACTCTCATTCACACACTCACTCGTTCACACGCTCGCTCCTTCACACACTCGCTCGTTCACACACTCGCTCATTCACACACTCGCTCGTTCACACACTCGCTCGTTCACACACTCTCATTCACTCGTATACACTCGCTCGTTCACTCACTCGCTCGTTCACACACTCGCTCGTTCACACACTCGCTCCTTCACACACTCGCTCGTTCACACGCTCGCTCGTTCACACACTCGCTCGTTCACACACTCTCATTCACTCGTATACACTCGCTCGTTCACTCACTCGCTCGTTCACACACTCGCTCGTTCACACGCTCGCTCCTTCACACACTCGCTCGTTCACACACTCGCTCCTTCACATACTCGCTCGTTCACACACTCGCTCGTTCACACACTCGTTCATTCACACACTCGCTCATTCACACACTCGCTCGTTCACACACTCGCTCGTTCACACACTCGCTCATTCACACACTCGCTCGTTCACTCGCTCGCTCGTTCACTCGCTCACTCGTTCACACACTCGCTCGTTCACTCACTCGCTGATTCACACACTCGCTCATTCACACGCTCGCTCGTTCACACACTCGCTCGTTCGCTCGCTCATTCACTCGCTCGCTCGTTCACTCGCTCGTTCACACACTCGCTCGTTCACACACTCGTTCACACACTCGCTCATTCACACACTCGTTCACACACTCGCTCGTTCACACACTCGCTCGTTCACACACTCGCTCAGTCACACACTCGCTCATTCACACGCTCGCTCGTTCACACACTCGCTCACTCGTTCACACACTCGCTCGTTCACACACTCGCTCATTCACACACTCGCTCGTTCACACGCTCGCTCATTCACACACTCGCTCGTTCACACACTCGCTCACTCGTTCACACACTCGCTCGTTCACACACTCGCTCATTCACACACTCGCTCGTTCACACACTCGCTCACTCGTTCACACACTCGCTCGTTCACACACTCGCTCGTTCACACACTCGCTCGTTCACACACTCGCTCACTCGTTCACACGCTCGTTCACACACTCGCTCATTCACACACTCGTTCACACACTCGCTCGTTCACACACTCGCTCGTTCACACACTCGCTCAGTCACACACTCGCTCATTCACACACTCGCTCGTTCACACGCTCGCTCGTTCACACACTCGCTCAGTCACACACTCGCTCGTTCACACGCTCGCTCGTTCACACGCTCGCTCAGTCACACACTCGCTCATTCACACACTCGTTCACACACTCGCTCATTCACACACTCGCTCGTTCACACGCTCGCTCATTCACACACTCGCTCGTTCACACACTCACTCATTCACACACTCGCTCGTTCACACGCTCGCTCGTTCACACTCGCTCGTTCACTCACTCGCTCGTTCACACACTCGCTCGTTCACACACTCGCTCGTTCATTCACACACTCGCTCACTCACTCGCTCGTTCACACTCGCTCGTTCACACTCGCTCATTCACACACTCGCTCATTCACTCACTCGCTCGTTCACACTCGCTCGTTCACTCGCTCGTACACTCGCTCATTCACACACTCGCTCATTCACACACTCTCATTCACTCGTTCACACACTCGCTCATTCACACACTCGCTCGTTCACACACTCGCTCATTCACACACTCGCTCGTTCACACACTCGCTCGTTCACTCGCTCGCTCCTTCACACGCTCGCTCGTTCACACACTCGCTCGTTCACACACTCGCTCACTCGTTCACACACTCGCTCGTTCACACACTCGCTCGTTCACACACTCGCTCGTTCACGCGCTCGCTCGTTCACACACTCGCTCGTTCACACACGCTCGTTCACACACTCTCATTCACACACTCGCTCATTCACACACTCTCATTCACTCGTTCACACACTCGCTCATTCACACACTCGCTCGTTCACACACTCGCTCATTCACACACTCGCTCGTTCACACACTCGCTCGTTCACTCGCTCGCTCCTTCACACGCTCGCTCGTTCACACACTCGCTCGTTCACACACTCGCTCGTTCACACACTCGCTCGTTCACGCGCTCGCTCCTTCACACGCTCGCTCGTTCACACACTCGCTCGTTCACACACGCTCGTTCACTCACTCGCTCATTCACACACTCGCTCGTTCACACACTCGCTCGTTCACACACTCGCTCATTCACACACTCGCTCGTTCACACACTCGCTCGTTCACACGCTCGCTTCTTCACACACTCTCATTCACACACTCACTCATTCACACACTCGCTCCTTCACACACTCGCTCCTTCACACACTCGCTCATTCACACACTCGCTCGTTCACACACTCGCTCATTCACTCACTCGCTCGTTCACACACTCGCTCACTCGTTCACACACTCTCTCGTTCACACACTCGCTCGTTCACACACTCGCTCGTTCATACGCTCGCTCGTTCACACACTCGCTCCTTCACACACTCGCTCGTTCACACACTCGCTCCTTCACACACTCGCTCGTTCACACACTCGCTCGTTCACACACTCGCTCATTCACACACTCGCTCGTTCACACACTCGTTCATTCACACACTCGCTCATTCACACACTCGCTCGTTCACTCGCTCGCTCCTTCACACGCTCGCTCGTTCACACACTCGCTCGTTCACTCGCTCGCTCGTTCACAAACTCGCTCGTTCACACACTCGCTCGTTCACTCGCTCGCTCGTTCACACACTCGCTCGTTCACACGCTCGTTCATTCACACACTCGCTCGTTCACACACTCGTTCATTCACACACTCGCTCATTCACACACTCGCTCGTTCACTCGCTCGCTCCTTCACACGCTCGCTCGTTCACACACTCGCTCGTTCACTCGCTCGCTCGTTCACACACTCGCTCGTTCACACACTCGCTCGTTCACACACTCGCTCATTCACACACTCGTTCACACACTCGCTCGTTCACACACTCGCTCGTTCACACACTCGCTCATTCACACACTCGTTCACACACTCGCTCGTTCACACACTCGCTCGTTCACACACTCGCTCATTCACACACTCGTTCACACACTCGCTCGTTCACACACTCGCTCGTTCACACACTCGCTCGTTCACACACTCGCTCATTCACACACTCGTTCACACACTCGCTCGTTCACACACTCGCTCGTTCACACACTCGCTCGTTCACACACTCGTTCACACACTCGCTCATTCACACACTCGTTCACACACTCGCTCGTTCACTCACTCGCTCGTTCACACACTCGTTCACACACTCGCTCATTCACACACTCGCTCGTTCACACACTCGTTCACACACTCGCTCGTTCACACACTCGCTCGTTCACACACTCGTTCACACACTCGCTCATTCACACACTCGTTCACACACTCGCTCGTTCACACACTCGCTCATTCACACACTCGTTCACACACTCGCTCGTTCACACACTCGCTCGTTCACTCACTCGCTCATTCACACACTCGCTCGTTCACACGCTCGCTCGTTCACACGCTCGCTCATTCACACACTCGCTCATTCACACACTCGCTCGTTCACACACTCGCTCGTTCACACACTCGCTCACTCGTTCACACACTCGCTCGTTCACACACTCGCTCATTCACACACTCGCTCGTTCACACACTCGCTCGTTCACACACTCGCTCGTTCACACACTCGCTCGTTCACTCACTCGATCGTTCACACGCTCGCTCGTTCACACGCTCGCTCGTTCACACGCTCGCTCGTTCACTCACTCGCTCGTTCACACACTCGCTCGTTCACACACTCGCTCATTCACACACTCGCTCGTTCACACACTCGCTCGTTCACACACTCGCTCGTTCATTCACACACTCGCTCACTCACTCGCTCGTTCACACTCGCTCGTTCACTCACTCGCTCGTTCACACTCGCTCGTTCACTCACTCGCTCGTTCACACACTCGCTCGTTCACACACTCGCTCATTCACACACTCGCTCATTCACAAGCTCGCTCATTCACACACTCGCTCATTCACTCACTCGCTCATTCACACACTCGCTCCTTCACTCACTCGCTCATTCACACACTCGCTCGTTCACACACTCGCTCATTCACACACTCTCTTGTTCACACACTCACTCATTCACACACTCGCTCCTTCACTCACTCGCTCATTCACACACTCGCTCGTTCACACACTCGCTCATTCACACGCTCGCTCATTCACACACTCGCTCCTTCACTCACTCGCTCATTCACACACTCGCTCGTTCACTCACTCGCTCGTTCACACACTCGCTCATTCACACACTCACTCGTTCACACACTCGCTCATTCACACACTCGCTCGTTCACACACTCGCTCATTCACACACTCACTCGTTCACACACTCGCTCGTTCACACACTCGCTCATTCACAAGCTCGCTCATTCACACACTCGCTCATTCACACGCTCGCTCATTCACACACTCGCTCCTTCACTCACTCGCTCATTCACACACTCGCTCCTTCACTCACTCGCTCATTCACACACTCTCTCGTTCACACACTCACTCATTCACACACTCGCTCCTTCACTCACTCGCTCATTCACACACTCGTTCGTTCACACACTCGCTCATTCACACGCTCGCTCATTCACACACTCGCTCCTTCACTCACTCGCTCATTCACACACTCGCTCGTTCACACACTCGCTCGTTCACACACTCGCTCGTTCACACACTCACTCGTTCACACACTCTCATTCACACACTCTCATTCACACACTCGCTCATTCACACACTCGCTCGTTCACACACTCGCTCGTTCACACACTCATTCACTCGTTCACACACTCGCTCGTTCACACACTCGCTCGTTCACTCACTCGCTCGTTCACACACTCGCTCGTTCACACACTCGCTCGTTCACACACTCGCTCCTTCACACACTCGCTCGTTCACACACTCGCTCGTTCACACACTCGCTCATTCACACACTCGCTCGTTCACACGCTCGTTCGTTCACACGCTCGCTCATTCACTCACTCGCTCATTCACTCACTCGCTCATTCACTCACTCGCTCGTTCACACACTCGCTCCTTCACACACTCGCTCGTTCACACACTCGCTCACTCGTTCACACACTCGCTCGTTCACACACTCGCTCGTTCACGCGCTCGCTCGTTCACACACTCGCTCGTTCACACACGCTCGTTCACACACTCTCATTCACTCACTCGCTCATTCACTCACTCGCTCATTCACTCACTCGCTCGTTCACACACTCGCTCCTTCACACACTCGCTCGTTCACACACTCGCTCACTCGTTCACACACTCGCTCATTCACACACTCGCTCGTTCACACACTCGCTCGTTCACACACTCGCTCATTCACACACTCGCTCGTTCACACGCTCGCTCCTTCACACACTCGCTCGTTCACACACTCGCTCGTTCACACACTCGTTCACACACTCGCTCATTCACACACTCGCTCGTTCACACGCTCGCTCCTTCACACACTCGCTCGTTCACACACTCGCTCATTCACACACTCACTCATTCACACACTCGCTCATTCACACACTCGCTCGTTCACACACTCGCTCGTTCACACACTCGCTCATTCACACACTCGCTCGTTCACACGCTCGCTCGTTCACACGCTCGCTCCTTCACACACTCTCATTCACACACTCACTCGTTCACACGCTCGCTCCTTCACACACTCGCTCGTTCACACACTCGCTCATTCACACACTCGCTCGTTCACACACTCGCTCGTTCACACACTCTCATTCACTCGTATACACTCGCTCGTTCACTCACTCGCTCGTTCACACACTCGCTCGTTCACACACTCGCTCGTTCACACGCTCGCTCCTTCACACACTCGCTCGTTCACACGCTCGCTCGTTCACACACTAGCTCGTTCACACACTCGCTCCTTCACACACTCGCTCGTTCACACACTCGCTCGTTCACACACTCGTTCATTCACACACTCGCTCATTCACACACTCGCTCGTTCACACACTCGCTCGTTCACACACTCGCTCGTTCACTCGCTCGCTCGTTCACTCGCTCACTCGTTCACACACTCGCTCGTTCACTCACTCGCTGATTCACACACTCGCTCATTCACACGCTCGCTCGTTCACACACTCGCTCGTTCGCTCGCTCATTCGCTCGCTCGTTCACTCGCTCGTTCACACACTCGCTCGTTCACACACTCGTTCACACACTCGCTCATTCACACACTCGTTCACACACTCGCTCGTTCACACACTCGCTCAGTCACACACTCGCTCATTCACACGCTCGCTCGTTCACACACTCGCTCACTCGTTCACACACTCGCTCGTTCACACACTCGCTCATTCACACACTCGCTCACTCGTTCACACACTCGCTCATTCACACACTCGCTCATTCACACACTCGCTCGTTCACACGCTCGCTCATTCACACACTCGCTCGTTCACACACTCGCTCACTCGTTCACACACTCGCTCGTTCACACACTCGCTCATTCACACACTCGCTCGTTCACACACTCGCTCACTCGTTCACACACTCGCTCGTTCACACACTCGCTCGTTCACACACTCGCTCGTTCACACACTCGCTCACTCGTTCACACGCTCGTTCACACGCTCGCTCATTCACACACTCGCTCGTTCACACACTCACTCGCTCGTTCACACGCTCGCTCGTTCACACTCGCTCGTTCACTCACTCGCTCGTTCACACACTCGCTCGTTCACACACTCGCTCGTTCACACACTCGCTCGTTCACACACTCGCTCGTTCATTCACACACTCGCTCACTCACTCGCTCGTTCACACTCGCTCATTCACACACTCGCTCATTCACTCACTCGCTCGTTCACACTCGCTCGTTCACTCGCTCGTACACTCGCTCATTCACACACTCGCTCATTCACACACTCTCATTCACTCGTTCACACACTCGCTCATTCACACACTCGCTCGTTCACTCGCTCGCTCCTTCACACGCTCGCTCGTTCACACACTCGCTCGTTCACACACTCGCTCACTCGTTCACACACTCGCTCGTTCACACACTCGCTCGTTCACGCGCTCGCTCGTTCACACACTCGCTCGTTCACACACGCTCGTTCACACACTCTCATTCACACACTCGCTCATTCACACACTCTCATTCACTCGTTCACACACTCGCTCATTCACACACTCGCTCGTTCACACACTCGCTCATTCACACACTCGCTCGTTCACACACTCGCTCGTTCACTCGCTCGCTCCTTCACACGCTCGCTCCTTCACACACTCGCTCGTTCACACACTCGCTCGTTCACACACTCGCTCGTTCACACACACGCTCGTTCACACACTCGCTCGTTCACACACTCGCTCGTTCACACACGCTCGTTCACACACTCGCTCGTTCACACACTCACTCATTCACACACTCGCTCCTTCACACACTCGCTCCTTCACACACTCGCTCATTCACACACTCGCTCGTTCACACACTCGCTCATTCACTCACTCGCTCGTTCACACACTCGCTCACTCGTTCACACGCTCGCTCGTTCACACACTCGCTCACTCGTTCACACACTCGCTCATTCACTCACTCGCTCGTTCACACACTCGCTCACTCGTTCACACACTCGCTCGTTCACACACTCGCTCGTTCATACGCTCGCTCGTTCACACACTCGCTCCTTCACACGCTCGCTCGTTCACACACTCGCTCCTTCACACACTCGCTCGTTCACACACTCGCTCGTTCACACACTCGCTCGTTCACACACTCGCTCATTCACACACTCGCTCGTTCACACACTCGTTCATTCACACACTCGCTCATTCACACGCTCGCTCGTTCACACACTCGCTCATTCACACGCTCGCTCGTTCACACACTCGCTCGTTCACTCGCTCGCTCGTTCACACACTCGCTCGTTCACTCGCTCGCTCGTTCACACACTCGCTCGTTCACACGCTCGTTCATTCACACACTCGCTCGTTCACACACTCGTTCATTCACACACTCGCTCATTCACACACTCGCTCGTTCACTCGCTCGCTCGTTCACACACTCGCTCGTTCACACACTCGCTCGTTCACACACTCGCTCGTTCACACACTCGCTCATTCACACACTCGTTCACACACTCGCTCGTTCACACACTCGCTCGTTCACACACTCGCTCATTCACACACTCGTTCACACACTCGCTCGTTCACACACTCGCTCATTCACACACTCGCTCGTTCACACACTCGCTCATTCACACACTCGTTCACACACTCGCTCGTTCACACACTCGCTCGTTCACACACTCGTTCACACACTCGCTCATTCACACACTCGTTCACACACTCGCTCGTTCACACACTCGCTCGTTCACTCACTCGCTCGTTCACACACTCGTTCACACACTCGCTCGTTCACACACTCGCTCGTTCACACACTCGTTCACACACTCGCTCGTTCACACACTCGCTCGTTCACACACTCGTTCACACACTCGCTCATTCACACACTCGTTCACACACTCGCTCGTTCACACACTCGCTCATTCACACACTCGTTCACACACTCGCTCGTTCACACACTCGCTCGTTCACTCACTTGCTCATTCACACACTCGTTCACACGCTCGCTCGTTCACACGCTCGCTCATTCACACACTCGCTCATTCACACACTCGCTCGTTCACACACTCGCTCGTTCACACGCTCGCTCATTCACACACTCGCTCATTCACACACTCGCTCGTTCACACATTCGCTCGTTCACACACTCGCTCGTTCACACACTCGCTCGTTCACACACTCGCTCGTTCACACACTCGCTCGTTCACTCACTCGATCGTTCACACGCTCGCTCGTTCACACGCTCGCTCGTTCACACGCTCGCTCGTTCACTCACTCGCTCGTTCACACACTCGCTCGTTCACACACTCGCTCGTTCACACACTCGCTCGTTCATTCACACACTCGCTCACTCACTCGCTCGTTCACACACTCGCTCGTTCACACACTCGCTCGTTCACACACTCGCTCGTTCACACACTCGCTTGTTCACACACTCGCTCGTTCATTCACACACTCGCTCGTTTACTCGCTCGTACACTCGCTCATTCACACACTCGCTCATTCACTCACTCGCTCGTTCACACTCGCTCGTTCACTCGCTCGTACACTCGCTCATTCACACACTCGCTCATTCACACACTCTCATTCACTCGTTCACACACTCGCTCATTCACACACTCTCATCCACTCGTTCACACACTCGCTCATTCACACACTCGCTTGTTCACACACTCGCTCATTCACACACTCTCTTTCACTCGTTCACACACTCGCTCATTCACACACTCGCTTGTTCACACACTCGCTCATTCACACACTCGCTCATTCACTCACTCGCTCATTCACACACTCGCTCATTCACACGCTCGTTCACACACTCGCTCATTCACTCGCTCGCTCGTTCACACACTCGCTCGTTCACTCATTCGCTCCTTCACTCACTCGCTCATTCACACGCTCGCTCATTCACGCACTCGCTCATTCACTCACACGCTCATTCACACACTCGCTCATTCACTCACTCGCTCATTCACTCACTCGCTCATTCACTCACTCGCTCATTCACACCCTCGCTCATTCACACGCTCGCTCCTTCACTCACTCGCTCGTTCACACACTCGCTCGTTCACACACTCGCTCATTCACACACTCACTCGTTCACACACTCGCTCATTCACACACTCGCTCATTCACTCACTCGCTCGTTCACACACTCGCTCGTTCACACACTCTCATTCACTCGTTCACACGCTCGTTCACACACTCGCTCGTTCACTCACTCGCTCATTCACACACTCGCTCATTCACTCACTCGCTCGTTCACTCACTCGCTCGTTCACACACTCGCTCATTCACACACTCGCTCGTTCACTCACTCGCTCGTTCACACACTCGCTCATTCACACACTCGCTCGTTCACGCACTCGCTCGTTCACTCACTCGCTCGTTCACACACTCGCTCATTCACACACTCGCTCGTTCACTCACTCGCTCCTTCACACACTCGCTCGTTCACACACTCGCTCGTTCACTCACTCGCTCATTCACTCACTCGCTCATTCACACACTCGCTCATTCACTCACTCGCTCATTCACACACTCGCTCGTTCACTCACTCGCTCATTCACTCGCTCATTCACACACTCGCTCGTTCACACACTCGCTCGTTCACACACTCGCTCGTTCACTCACTCGCTCATTCACTCACTCGCTCATTCACACACTCGCTCGTTCACTCACTCGCTCATTCACTCGCTCATTCACACACTCGCTCGTTCACACGCTCGCTCGTTCACACACTCGCTCGTTCACACACTCGCTCGTTCACTCACTCGCTCCTTCACTCACTCACTCATTCACACACTCGCTCATTCACTCGCTCATTCACACACTCGCTCGTTCACACACTCGCTCATTCACTCACTCGCTCATTCACACACTCGCTCGTTCACTCACTCGCTCCTTCACTCACTCGCTCATTCACACACTCGCTCATTCACTCGCTCATTCACACACTCGCTCGTTCACACACTCGCTCATTCACTCACTCGCTCATTCACACACTCGCTCATTCACTCGCTCATTCACACACTCGCTCATTCACTCGCTCATTCACACACTCGCTCATTCACTCGCTCGTTCACACACTCGCTCATTCACTCGCTCGTTCACACACTCGCTCATTCACACACTCGCTCATTCACACACTCGCTCATTCACACACTCGCTCGTTCACACACTCGCTCATTCACACACTCGCTCATTCACTCACTCGCTCATTCACACACTCGCTCATTCACTCACTCGCTCGTTCACACACTCGCTCATTCACTCACTCGCTCGTTCACACTCGCTCGTTCACTCGCTCGTACACTCGCTCATTCACACACTCGCTCATTCACTCACTCGCTCGTTCACTCGCTCGTACACTCGCTCATTCACACACTCGCTCATTCACACACTCTCATTCACTCGTTCACACACTCGCTCATTCACACACTCTCATCCACTCGTTCACACACTCGCTCATTCATACACTCGCTTGTTCACACACTCGCTCATTCACACACTCGCTCATTCACTCGTTCACACACTCGCTCATTCACACACTCGCTCATTCACTCGCTCGCTCGTTCACACACTCGCTCGTTCACTCATTCGCTCCTTCACTCACTCGCTCATTCACACACTCGCTCATTCACACGCTCGCTCATTCACGCACTCGCTCATTCACTCACACGCTCATTCACACACTCGCTCATTCACTCACTCGCTCATTCACTCACTCGCTCATTCACACCCTCGCTCATTCACACGCTCGCTCCTTCACTCACTCGCTCGTTCACACACTCGCTCGTTCACACACTCGCTCATTCACACACTCACTCGTTCACACACTCGCTCATTCACACACTCGCTCATTCACTCACTCGCTCGTTCACACACTCGCTCGTTCACACACTCTCATTCACTCGTTCACACGCTCGTTCACACACTCGCTCGTTCACTCACTCGCTCATTCACACACTCGCTCATTCACTCACTCGCTCGTTCACTCACTCGCTCGTTCACACACTCGCTCATTCACACACTCGCTCGTTCACTCACTCGCTCGTTCACACACTCGCTCGTTCACACGCTCGCTCCTTCACACGCTCGCTCCTTCACACACTCGCTCGTTCACACACTCGCTCGTTCACACACTCGCTCATTCACACACTCGCTCGTTCACTCACTCGCTCGTTCACACACTCGCTCGTTCACTCACTCGCTCGTTCACACACTCGCTCCTTCACACACTCGCTCGTTCACACACTCGCTCGTTCACACACTCGCTCATTCACACACTCGCTCGTTCACTCACTCGCTCATTCACACACTCGCTCGTTCACTCACTCGCTCGTTCACACACTCGCTCGTTCACTCACTCGCTCGTTCACTCACTCGCTCATTCACTCGCTCATTCACACACTCGCTCGTTCACACACTCGCTCGTTCACACACTCGCTCGTTCACTCACTCGCTCATTCACTCACTCGCTCATTCACACACTCGCTCGTTCACTCACTCGCTCGTTCACACACTCGCTCGTTCACACGCTCGCTCGTTCACACACTCGCTCGTTCACTCACTCGCTCCTTCACTCACTCGCTCATTCACACACTCGCTCATTCACTCGCTCATTCACACACTCGCTCGTTCACACACTCGCTCATTCACTCACTCGCTCATTCACACACTCGCTCGTTCACTCACGTGCTCCTTCACTCACTCGCTCATTCACACACTCGCTCATTCACTCGCTCATTCACACACTCGCTCGTTCACACACTCGCTCATTCACTCACTCGCTCATTCACACACTCGCTCATTCACACACTCGCTCATTCACACACTCGCTCATTCACTCGCTCATTCACACACTCGCTCGTTCACACACTCGCTCGTTCACACACTCGCTCATTCACACACTCGCTCGTTCACACACTCGCTCATTCACACACTCGCTCATTCACTCACTCGCTCATTCACACACTCGCTCATTCACTCACTCGCTCGTTCACACACTCGCTCGTTCACACACTCGCTCGTTCACACACTCGTTCACTCACACACTCGCTCATTCACTCACTCGCTCGTTCACACACTCGCTCGTTCACACACTCGCTCGTTCACACACTCGTTCACTCACTCGCTCCTTCACTCACTCGCTCATTCACACACTCGCTCATTCACACACTCATTCACACACTCGCTCATTCACACACTCGCTCGTTCACTCACTCGTTCGTTCACACACTCGCTCGTTCACTCACTCGCTCCTTCACACACTCGCTCATTCACACACACGCTCGTTCACTCACTCGCTCCTTCACACACTCGCTCGTTCACTCACTCGCTCATTCACACACTCGCTCGTTCACTCACTCGCTCCTTCACACACTCGCTCATTCACACACTCGCTCGTTCACTCACTCGCCCATTCACACACTCGCTCCTTCACACACTCGCTCATTCACACACTCACTCATTCACACACTCGCTCGTTCACACACTCGCTCATTCACACACTCGCTCATTCGCACGCTCGCTCATTCACACTCGCTCGTTCACACTCGCTCATTCACACGCTCGCTCATTCACACGCTCGCTCATTCACACGCTTGCTCGTTCACACATCCGCTCATTCACTCACTCGCTCATTCACACATCCGCTCATTCACACGCTCGCTCGTTCACACACTCGCTCGTTCACACACTCGCTCGTTCACACACTCGCTCATTCACACATCCGCTCATTCACTCACTCGCTCATTCACACATCCGCTCATTCACTCACTCGCTCATTCACACACTCGCTCATTCACACACTCGCTCATTCACACACTCGCTCATTCACACGCTCGCTCATTCACACGCTCGCTCATTCACACACTCGCTCACTCAGTCACTCGCTCATTCACACACTCGCTCGTTCACACACTCGCTCGTTCACACACTCGCTCATTCACTCACTCGCTCATTCACACACTCGCTCATTCACACACTCGCTCGTTCACACACTCGCTCGTTCACTCACTCGCTCATTCACACACTCGCTCGTTCACACACTCGCTCGTTCACTCACTCGCTCATTTACACTCGCTTGTTCACGCACTCGCTTATTCACACACTCACTCATTCTCACTCGCTCATTCACACACTCGTTCACACACATAGAAACATAGAAAATAGGTGCAGGAGTAGGCCATTCGGCCCTTCTAGCCTGCACCACCATTCAATGAGTTCATGGCTGAACATGCAACTTCAGTCCCCCATTCCTGCTTTCTCACCATACCCCTTGATCCCCCTAGTAGTAAGGACTTCATCTAACTCCTTTTTGAATATATTTAGTGAATTGGCCTCAACAACTTTCTGTGGTAGAGAATTCCACAGGTTCACCACTCTCTGGGTGAAGAAATTCCTCCTCATCTCGGTCCTAAATGGCTTCCCCCTTATCCTTAGACTGTGTCCCCTGGTTCTGGACTTCCCTAACATTGGGAACATTCTTCCTGCATCTAACCTGTCTAACCCCGTCAGAATTTTAAACGTTTCTATGAGGTCCCCTCTCATTCTTCTGAACTCCAGTGAATACAAGCCCAGTTGATCCAGTCTTTCTTGATAGGTCAGTCCCGCCATCCCGGGAATCAGTCTGGTGAACCTTCGCTGCACTCCCTCAATAGCAAGAATGTCCTTCCTCAGGTTAGGAGACCAAAACTGTACACAATACTCCAGGTGTGGCCTCACCAAGGCCCTGTACAATTGTAGCAACACCTCCCTGCCCTTGTACTCAAACCCCCTCGCTATGAAGGCCAACATGCCATTTGCTTTCTTAACCGCCTGCTGTACCTGCATGCCAACCTTCAATGACTGATGTACCATGACACCCAGGTCTCGTTGCACCTCCCCTTTTCCTAATCTGTCACCATTCAGATAATAGTCTGTCTCTCTGTTTTTACCACCAAAGTGGATAACCTCACATTTATCCACATTATACTTCATCTGCCATGCATTTGCCCACTCACCTAACCTATCCAAGTCGCTCTGCAGCCTCATAGAATCCTCCTTGCAGCTCACACTGCCACCCAACTTAGTGTCGTCCGCAAATTTGGAGATACTACATTTAATCCCCTCGTCTAAATCATTAATGTACAGTGTAAACAGCTGGGGCCCCAGCACAGAACCTTGCGGTACCCCACTAGTCACTGCCTGCCATTCTGAAAAGTACCCATTTACTCCTACTCTTTGCTTCCTGTCTGACAACCAGTTCTCAATCCACGTCAGCACACTACCCCCAATCCCATGTGCTCTAACTTTGCACATCAATCTCTTATGTGGGACCTTGTCAAAAGCCTTCTGAAAGTCCAAATATACCACATCAACTGGTTCTCCCTTGTCCACTCTACTGGAAACATCCTCAAAAAATTCCAGAAGATTTGTCAAGCATGATTTCCCTTTCACAAATCCATGCTGACTTGGACCTATCATATTGCCTCTTTCCAAATGCACTGCTATGACATCCTTAATAATTGATTCCATCATTTTACCCACTACTGAGGCCAGGCTGACCGGTCTATAATTCCCTGTTTTCTCTCTCCCTCCTTTTTTAAAAAGTGGGGTTACATTGGCTACCCTCCACTCCATAGGAACTGATCCAGAGTCAATGGAATGTTGGAAAATGACTGTCAATGCATCCACTATTTCCAAGGCCACCTCCTTAAGTACTCTGGGGATTCATCGGCCTTCAATCCCATCAATTTCCCCAACACAATTTCCCGACTAATAAGGATTTCCCTCAGTTCCTCCTCCTTACTAGACCCTCCGACCCCTTTTATATCCAGAAGGTTGTTTGTGTCCTCCTCAGTGAATACCGAACCAAAGTACTTGTTCAATTGGTCCGCCATTTCTTTGTTCCCCGTTATGACTTCCCCTGATTCTGACTGCAGGGGACCTACGTTTGTCTTTACTAACCTTTTTCTCTTTACATATCTATAGAAACTTTTGCAATCCGTCTTAATGTTCCCTGCAAGTTTCTTCTCATACTCCATTTTCCCTGCCCTAATCAAACCCTTTGTCCTCCTCTGCTGAGTTCTAAATTTCTCCCAGTCCCCGGGTTCGCTGCTATTTCTGGCCAATTTGTATGCCACTTCCTTGGCTTTAATGCTATCCCTGATTTCCCCTGATAGCCACCTTCCCTTTTTTATTTTTACGACAGACAGGAATGTACAATTGTTGTAGTTCATCCATGCGGTCTCTAAATGTCTGCCATTGCCCATCCACAGTCAACCCCTTCAGTATCATTCGCCAATCTATCCTAGCCAATTCACGCCTCATACCTTCAAAGTTACCCTTCTTTAAGTTCTGGACCATGGTCTCTGAATTAACTATTTCATTCTCCATCCTAATGCAGAATTCCACCATATTATGGTCACTCTTCCCCAAGGGGCCTCGCACAACGAGATTTCTAATTAATCCTCTCTCATTACACAACACCCAGTCTAAGATGGCCTCCCCCCTAGTTGGTTCCTCGACATATTGGTCTAAAAAAAAACCATCCCTTATGCACTCCAGGAAATCCTCCTCTACCGTATTGCTTTCAGTTTGGTTAACCCAATCTATGTGCATATTAAAGTCACCCATTATAACTGCTGCACCTTTATTGCACGCACCCCTAATTTCATGTTTGATGCCCTCCCCAACATCACTACTGCTGTTTGGAGGTCTGTACACAACTCCCACTAACGTTTTTTGTCCTTTGGTATTCTGCAGCTCTACCCATATAGATTCCACATCATCCAAGCTAATGTCCTTCCGAACTATTGCCTTAATTTGCTCCTTAACCAGCAATGCTACCCCACCTCCTTTTCCTTTTATTCTATCTTTCCTGAATGTTGAATACCCCTGGATGTTGAGTTCCCAGCCCTGATCATCCTGGAGCCACGTCTCCGTAATCCCAATCACATCATATTTGTTAACATCTATTTGCACAGTTAATTCATCCACTTTATTGCGGATACTCCTTGCATTAAGACACAAAGCCTTCAGGCTTGTTCTTTCAACACCCTTTGTCCTTTTAGAATTTTGCTGTACAGTGGCCCTTTTTGTTCTTTGCCTTGGGTTTCTCTGCCCTCCACTTTTCCTCATCTCCTTTCTGTCTTTTGCTTTTGCCTCCTTTTTGTTTCCCTCTGTCTCCCTGCATTGGTTCCCATCCCCCTGCCATATTAGTTTAACTCCTCCCCAACAGCACTAGCAAACACTCCCCCTAGGACATTGGTTCCGGTCCTGCCACACACTCGCTCATTCACACACTCGCTCGTTCACAAGCTCGCTCATTCACACACTCGCTCGTTCACACACTCGCTCATTCACACGCTCGCTCGTTCACACACTCGCTCATTCACACACTCGCTCGTTCACACACTCGCTCATTCACACATTCGTTCACACACTCGCTCATTCACACACTCGCTCATTCACACACTCGTTCACACACTCGCTCATTAACACACTCGCTCATTAACACACTCGCCCATTCACACACTCGCCCATTCACACACTCGCTCATTCACACACTCGCTCATTCACACACTCGCTCGTTCACACACTCACTCATTCACACACTCGTTCACACACTCGCTCATTCACACACTCGCTCATTCACACACTCGCTCATTCACACACTCGCTCGTTCACACACTCGCTCGTTCACACACTCGCTCATTCACACACTCACTCGTTCACTCACTCGCTCGTTCACACACTCGCCCATTCACACACTCGCCCGTTCACACACTCGCTCGTTCACACACTCGCTCGTTCACTCACTCGCTCATTCACACACTCGCTCATTCACACACTCGCCCATTCACTCACTCGCTCATTCACACACTCGCTCGTTCACACACTCGCTCGTTCACACACTCGGTCGTTCACACACTCGCTCGTTCACACACTCGCTCGTTCACTCACTCGCGCATTCACACGCTCGCTCGTTCACTCACTCGCTCGTTCACTCACTTTCTCACACACTCGCTCGTTCACACACTCGCTCGTTCACACACTCGCTCGTTCACACACTTGCTCACACACTCGCTCGTTCACACACTCGCTCGTTCACACACTCGCTCGTTCACACACTTGCTCACACACTCGCTCGTTCACTCACTTTCTCACACACTCGCTCGTTCACTCACTTTCTCACACACTCGCTCGTTCACACACTTTCTCACATACTCGCTCGTTCACTCACTCGCTCGTTCACACACTCGCTCGTTCACTCACTTTCTCACACACTCGCTCGTTCACACACTCGCTCGTTCACACGCTCGCTCGTTCACTCACTTTCTCACACACTCGCTCGTTCACTCACTTTCTCACACACTCGCTCGTTCACTCACTTTCTCACACACTCGCTCATTCACTCACTTTCTCACACACTCGCTCGTTCACACACTTTCTCACACACTCGCTCGTTCACACACTTTCTCACACACTCGCTTGTTCACTCACTTTCTCACACACTCGCTCGTTCACACACTTTCTCACACGCTCGTTCACTCACTTTCTCACACACTCGCTCGTTCACTCACTTTCTCACACACTCGCCCGTTCACTCACTTTCTCACACACTCGCTCGTTCACTCACTTTCTCACACACTCGCTCGTTCACACACTTTCTCACACACTCGCCCGTTCACTCACTTTCTCACTCACTCGCTCGTTCACACGCTCGCTCGTTCACTCACTTTCTCACACACTCGCTCGTTCACTCACTTTCTCACACACTCGCTCGTTCACACACTTTCTCACACACTCGCTCGTTCACACACTCGCTCGTTCACACACTCGCTCGTTCACTCACTCGCTCGTTCACACACTCGCTCATTCACACACTCGCTCATTCACACACTCGCTCATTCACTCACTCGCTCATTCACACACTCGCTCATTCACACACTCGCTCATTCACACACACACGCTCGTTCACACACTCGCTCATTCACACACTCGCTCATTCACACACTCGCTCGTTCACACACTCGCTCATTCACTCACTCGCTCATTCACACACTCGCTCATTCACACACTCACTCATTCACTCACTCGCTCATTCACACACTCGCTCATTCACACACTCGCTCATTCACACACTCGCTCATTCACACACGCTCGTTCACACACTCGCTCATTCACACACTCGCTCATTCACACACTCGCTCATTCACACACGCTCGTTCACACACTCGCTCATTCACACACTCGCTCATTCACACACTCGGTCATTCACACACTCGCTCGTTCACTCGCTCATTCACACACTCGCTCATTCACACACTCGCTCATTCACACACTCGCTCGTTCACACACTCGCTCGTTCACACACTCGCTCATTCACACACTCGCTCATTCACACACTCGCTCGTTCACACACTCGCTCGTTCACACACTCGCTCGTTCACACACTCGCTCGTTCACACACTCGCACTCGCTCGTTCACACACTCACTCATTCACACACTCGCTCGTTTACACACTCGCTCGTTTACACACTCGCTCGTTCACACGCTCGCTCGTTCACACTCGCTCGTTTACACTGTTAGCGTTAGTGTTCTCTCAGAAGAATCACTCAACACTCAGAGTCGGTTCCAATGCCGTCGCGGTCTTTATTACGCTCAGCGGGGAGGAAATCTCAGGACTGTATCCAGGTTTCTCTCCACAGAACAAAGGGTTACATGCACCTTTATATGTTTCACAACAGTTACAAACAGTTTACTACAGCTACACAGCCCATCACGGCTGGACACAAGCCAATCACAACGATTATAGATTACATATAGGTTCTTTTAACCCAATAGAATTCCCCTAGTGTCTCGGGAACCATGTGTTCGATTATTGTCAGCTTGGGCTGATCGATGACTTTACTACAGGAGATAGGTTCTCTCCCTAGTTCTTTCATCTGGGAGAATTAATTGGTTTATAACCTTGTTTACAGGAGATGGTTTCCCTCTTATCTCTTTCTTCCCGCATCCAAGGCATTCCTATAGTGGGCCTCACAGGGTTATTGCTCGGTCATTGAACATTCAACAGTTCACAGCTTGACTGCCTGATTTCCCATCATGCCTGGGCAGCCATTTTATGTGTGGCCACTTTAAACTTATATGCTTTTAGATATATCTAGCAGGTGCCTAATGCCTAGTGTTCTGGTATATTCTAAAGGTGCCTACCTCCTACAACAAACTCCCCCTTTCGGTAAAGGGACTAGTCCTAGTCCCCTTTTAGCCGACCATTCGACCTTTATTAGATTTTGTGCACGGCCCGGTACTCCCTGCCTCAACGTGCTGGCCAGTCACGCGGTTTCAGGAGTCCCGGTTGCTTAAATCAAATTGACAAAGGCTAAATCCTCCTGCCCCCTTTATCAAACAGGCTTGTTTAGTATCCGGGGAACGGTGATTTGTCCGTCTTCGTTGTGCGTGGTGTCTGCATGCCTGGCAGGCCATTACGCCCCATGTTATCGCTAAGATCAATTGTACCCCGACCAGTATATGTGAAATTATTCGAATCCATGGGTGGATGTTCACATTTATTCCCCAGTCCCAGACCTTTCTCCAACAACTCTGACTTTGTAAGTCTACCTCGGTATCTTCTTCCAGTACTTTGATTTTAGTTTGCAGTTCGTGGTAGAGCTTTACGGATTGACCCACTCTGAGCCTCAACTCTCGTAATACTTCAGTTCGATGTGGGATAGGGACCTGATCTGGTTCGTCATAATCCTGTAAATGATCATGGAGCTGATTGGTTACCTCAATAACTTCAGGCTTCCGGCGCCTAACCTGGGTGATATCCGCTGGCCCGATCGTGACAGGTCGTAGTGGTGTAAAGCAAAAGTTTGGCTGTGGTATCGGGCACTGCAGGTCATTATACTGGTACGAACGCTCAGTAGTAGAGACGCAGTATCTTCCCTTCCCTCCGTAGCCTGCCCTCGCGAAGTGCCTGTGTGCGGGCACTATTTCTAGTACACACCCGTCGGTTCGGTTAAACCCGCACTCGTCTAGTTCACCTCGGCCCACCGGGTGAGGGCATACTGTGATCTCCCCCCTTTTGCTTGCATTCTGTTAGGGAAATCCCGGTAAGTAGGTTGTTTCGACGAACGGCAGAGGTGGTGGTCAGATAGTAACGCATGGAGACATTTTCCCGTATTACTCCGATATTCTCCAGTTGGTATAAGGGGAACGGCCCTGAGTCCGGTGTGGCTATAGGGATCATCAGGACTATCCCTATCCCGGTAGTCCTACCCATCTGGCAATCTGGAATTGCTGGGTATACTCTGGTCAGTCCCTTCAGAGTACAATTATCCAGTGTCCCCCTCTGGTTAGCCAACTGAGCTAAATGTGAACTGTCTATCCAATCGGGTACTTCCCCGCGTTAGATCTGGTCGAGATTGTGGCGGATCTGTCTCACCATCCACAGACCATAAGCGTGACAGAGTTGCCCCTGTCTTTGCTTTCCCTGTATCTTCCTGTTCTCTATCAATGAGGTGATTGATGGTTCTGGCTTGAGCTTCCAGGACTGAGATGCCATCCAACTGGATTTTGGCACCCTCCTTTCCTAGGTTGGCTTGGTCTTCCTGGTTTTGCTCCACCCTCTCTAATAACCCCTTCATCACCCCTCTAAGCTGTTCCACCCTCTCATTTAACCCTTGTATGTCTATCGAGTTCACTACGGAGGTCCCTGTATTGAAAACGGTAGCAACATCGTTAACTATTTCCCTCTTCACCCTGGGCGCTAACCCCTGTCCCCGGAACTTACTGGCACCCATTGCATCGGCAGCCTGCTGCATTACAACTTTACTTAATACATTGTACATCTTCCTTGACTGTTCGGTACAATATTCCGGCATCTGGATGCCTGAAATATTGATCAGAACAGGCACAATTTCATGTTTAACATTATCATACAACAGTTCCCCCTCGCTGTACATTACAATCCCATTCTCTGGTCCCTTAGTAGTTATGGGACAAGGCAGTTCTTCGGGCAATGTAGTGATTCTTATGGGGCGCGGTGTCGGAGGGGGTGAGAAACATACATACAATGATATTGCAGCCGCCCCCGTCTCCTCGTAATACCCACACAGCCCCATTCCCTTCTTGCGGATGACTGATTGCTGGGATTGTCCCGGAGGCGCGCAAATTATGCCGAAAGTACATTCATCAGGCCCTATGACATCCCTCCGTTTAATGCATCTGCTCCTTATACCCGTGGAGCACTGTACATATACTCTTATTCTTATTAGGATTCTTATTAGGATTCACTTGTAACCATGCATTAAAATAAGTCCTGTCCTTGCTCCAGTCCTTGGCTGCTGGGATGCACATTCCGTCCGTTAAATTAAACAAGACTCCATAGTTCATATAGTTGTTTATTTCCAGCGTGCTCTGCTGTCCGTCGGTGTTGCCCAGGGTACGTGCATGTCGCAGGGCTATCCATATTACAAGTAGCGCCTTTTGTATTCCCATTCCGGTAAGTATTATCTGTAATTTTAAACAGACGGCCTGGTCGTCACCAGGGGTTAAGTTTTTTTGCTCTACGAGTGTCCCTGTCACCCTGCAAAATCAGAAGGACAAGGTTATAATCGAACCATTTCGAGCTGAATCTGTAGGGCGTGCGCCCGTGTCTTTACCCACTTAAATATTACCCAAACTCCTATTATGACCAAGGCCAAAGCTATTCCTCCAAACATCGCTGTCTGCTTTACCGTTAGGTTGGGTTTGTGGACTACACCTACCCACCGTGGGGTACATTGGCTCTATTGCCAGAGGTGATGGTGCTATGACTGCGCACTGCACTATCCGTCTAGACCCGTTATCTCTTCCAGCCTGTTTATCTTAGCTTTTAACTCTTCAATTTGTTTTGTTTGAGTATCTATTTCTTTATTGTATCAGGCGAGTATTATTACATAAGCTAGTTCTGTTTTTATTTTTGTTTCCTCTGTTAGGTGAGTCTTTTTTTTCTATTAAGAAATCCAAACTAATAATGTTCAGTATCTTAAATGGCTGTCAATGGAAAGGGTTAACTCCTTTCCAGGTTTGTAAGAAGACCTGATGTCATTACGTGACTTCACGTAATCATCTGAAAAAAAAGTCTTTGTGCCTTCAAAACTTACTTAGAAATTAGGAATCCGTTAAACAGCATAAATAATAAAAATCTTCTCATCAGGGAAGACGGCATTTTAGAGTAAACTCCAATGTTTTCTTAACTTCTAATTCAAGTACTTGCCAAAGAAATTTTTTTTTTTTTAATTGATATAAAACGAGACCACACATACAATAGCAATTTTGTTTACTGAAATTCAATTTTGTTTTTTTTAAATTTCTCTCAGCACAAAATCTAAACTTCTGGGACAGTTCCATTTTCTATAAGAATTTAAGAATTCAGTAAGATTCTCTAATTCCCAGTTTTTTTTTTCTGTGCTGAGTTCACATAGCTTAGATCTTCAAAACCCTCCTGCTTGTTTTGACTATTCGGGACTTTTCTTGATAAACACTGTCCATTTTGGAAATCTTTTCAAACTGCATTGAAACTTTCTCATAATTTAAAATCATTATCAATGTTGAGTGTTTTTTTACCTCTTCCAAATTTGTTCTCTTTTTCTAATTAAACCAATATCTTTTTTTTCACAGCAAACATCAACTAGTATTTAGTAAGTTATGTCTTTTTCCATCACAAACACATTTTGTTTACTTTCAAAGTGGCGTCTTTATTTTCTGTGCCTTCTCTGAATATCTCAAAATCCCAATTCAAACTTTGTAATTTCAATCTTTATTTAAAACCTTTTTTTTTTGCTAGAAGCTCTTTTAAAAGGCATTCTTTATCTCATTCCGAGACTAAATTTATGTCTTTCCATCCAATGTAATTAATCATTGCATGTTTTTTTTCGACAAGTAAATTCTTTTTTTTTTAACCATCGGGACCATGTATTTTTTTATCTTTTGCTCAACAAGCCTATCCTTTGTACATTTCCGAGCTCCATAACTTATCATCCGAATAAATCCACACCTGCGTTTCTAACTTAAATGTCTTAAAACTTCCCACATACAAGACAACGCTACAAAGGGTTTTAAAAAAAAGACTTTCACTCTGTTTCTAAAGTAAACAGACACTTGCATTCCTCTTCCAACCAGGTTTTCGGAACATGAAAACATAAAAAATTCATTCCGCAGTCAAAAATCACACAGGCACTTCTCATTTAAAACAGACGTTCACAAAAGTCTCTCTTCTTTCCTATTGTTTTGGCTGGCTCTATTCCTCTTCCATACTTCACTGAAGACAATCACCATCAGTTTTTTTTTATTGATTAACTTCCTATGTTAATTTACATGGGCTCGCAGTATCGAGACCACAGACTTTTTTTTTTCTTAGTTTCTTTTGTTTTTCAGCCAGATGGCGGGTAAGGGACCCTTCTGATCCCCACTCGAGTTTACTTGCATTCGTGGCCATTCCTGGGTAGGACTAGATCCGTTAGGTATCTACTCTCAGAGGTCCGCTTTCTGCCTAGCGTTACTTGTAGTAAACCATCTCCTAGCTACTGTCAGGTCACAAGTTCTGCTGTTACACAAACTTATACAATTCTTAAAACGCGTTTAAGCAATTCCCGCAGTTAACCTTAATGACTACCTACCACCGCTCGGCCTGTTGGTCCGACCCTGTTCACAGGTTTGGATTCCGTTAGCCGCTGTACACCACTTGGTTCTACCCCGGGGTATATCTCAGATTACACTACTGGGTCCGGAAGATGTCTCTCGGTATCACGATCCCACGGTCCAAGTGTGTTCCTGGCACCTACTTAATTCCTGGCCGTCACGTGGGACTAAAGTCCTCTTAATTCAGGCTCAGGCGAGGTGTTTGAGATATTGGACCGTCTCCTCGTGTCGATCAACCAGCATCCACCTTCCGCACCCTTTATAATTAAAAATCGTTTTTTATACTCACCCGGGTTTTTCCAAGGGCGTCCAGCGACCCCGAAATCCTGTTCGTGACGCCACTGTTAGTGTTAGTGTTTGTCAGAAGAATCACTCAACACTCAGAGTCGGTTCCAACGCCAGTGCGGCATTTATTTACGCCACCGGGGAGGAAATCACAAGACTGAGTCCAGGCTTCTCTCCGCTGAACAAAGGGTTTCATGGATCTTTATATGTTTTACAACAGTTTACTACAATTACATACAACAGTTTACTACAGTTACATTAGACCAATAGCGTGAGTCTCTAAACGTAAAGTGGCTCATGTGTTGCCAAGAGATGTGTTGCTAAGGGGTGTGTTGCTAGGGATGACTCATGTGTCTTGTAACATGGCCTGGGCCTCTCTTATCTTACTGTCCTTGGATGCTGGCATTGGGTAGCCTCCTTATCTCCATCCTGCCACAGAGCCGTATTGTTACTAGAACATTTGGTCCTGAGGCCTAGCTGATTGAAGACACCTGCAGAGCTTGCTTGCTGGTCCTGTGTGTGGGAAACAACAAGTATCAGTCTCCAGGAATGCGGTCTATTTCAGCTAACATAAATCCCTTGAGGCTTCACTGGTAGCCATTTTATGGTACAAGTTACATATTTAATTCCAACCTTATCCTACAGGTGCCGTTGCCCTAGGGTGCCTAATACCTACAACAGAAAGACAGACAGAGAAAGT
The DNA here is from genome assembly GCF_044704955.1 of Pristiophorus japonicus. NCBI lineage: Eukaryota > Metazoa > Chordata > Chondrichthyes > Pristiophoridae > Pristiophorus > Pristiophorus japonicus. Next base: position 107,897 of record NW_027254903.1, read on the forward strand.
GTGAAACAGAGAGACAGAGAGAGAGAGGGAGAGAGTGTGATGGGGGGGAGGTTGTATGAAACACTCACCATTCTGTCTCCTTTCCTCCCCCACTGCAGCCACTTGGGGTACAGGTAGAAATGGCAGCGGGCAGCGACAGGGTGTCCCACGATGGTGAGGTACCCGTGCATCACGCAGCTCCGACAGTCCGCGACGTCTGGGGAGAGGCGAGTGTAGGAGAGAGGGAGAGTCAGACAGACTTCACACAGCTCGCTCCCGGCCACAGTCCCTGGGACCCTGGGACCCCCCCTCACACACTGAGAGACCCTGGGACCCCCCCTCACACACTGAGAGACCCTGGGACCCCCCCTCACACACTGAGACCCTGGGACCCCCCCTCACACACTGAGAGACCCTGGGACACCCCCTCACACACTGAGAGACCCTGGGACCCCCCCCCTCACACTGAGAGACCCTGGGACCCCCCCTCACACACTGAGAGACCCTGGGACCACCCCTCACACACTGAGAGACCCTGGGACCCCCCCTCACACACTGAGAGACCCTGGGACCCTCCCTCACACACTGAGAGACCCTGGGACCCCCCCTCACACACTGAGAGACCCTGGGACCCTCCCTCACACACTGAGAGACCCTGGGACCCACCTCACACACTGAGAGACCCTGGGACCCCCCTCACACACTGAGAGACCCTGGGACCCCCCTCACACACTGAGAGACCCTGGGACCCCCCTCACACACTGAGAGACCCTGGGACCCCCCTCACACACTGAGAGACCCTGGGACCCCCCTCACACACTGAGAGACCCTGGGACCCCCCCTCACACTGAGAGACCCTGGGACCCCCCTCACACACTGAGAGACCCTGGGACCCCCCCTCACACACTGAGAGACCCTGGGACCCCCCTCACACACTGAGAGACCCTGGGACACCCCCCCACACACACTGAGAGACCCTGGGACACCCCCCCACACACACTGAGAGACCCTGGGACACCCCCCCTCACACACTGAGAGACCCTGGGACCCCCCCTCACACACTGAGAGACCCTGGGACACCCCCCCTCACACACTGAGAGACCCTGGGACCCCCCTCACACAGTGAGAGACCCTGGGACCCCCCCCTCACACACTGAGAGACCCTGGGACCCCCCCCCCACACCCACTCACACATTTAGTAACATTACAAATCTTCAGAGAAACACAGAAGGAGAGCATTAGCTGGAAGTTGATGAATACAAGCCTTTGGAGAATGGGAGCAAGAAGGCCCCATCCTGAGGGCAGGCGGTGCCTCGTCCCAACTGAGGACACTCTGTGGTCAGGACACAAAACTGACTTTATTTATAACAACAATGGACTTGCTCCATGATGCCCTGAACTTGATTGACCAGGGTGGGGAACACAGCCACTGGAAACATCCAATCTGTAAAAAGCAGCCTGCGTCTGCACACATTCAGGGGCTGAACTCCAGGACATAGTCGACGTATTTACTGAGGTGTGCGAAAACACGGGCTTTACGCTAAACATCCGTAAGACAAAGCGTGTGTGTCAGTGTGTGTGTGAGAGTGTGTCTGTGAGAGTGTGTCTGTGAGTGTGTGTGTCTGTGTGAGAGTGTGTCTGTGAGAGTGTGTGTGTGAGTGTGTGTGTCTGTGTGTGTGTGAGTGTGTGTGTCTGTGTGAGAGCGTGTCTGTGAGAGTGTGTCTGTGTGTGTGTGAGAGTGTGTCTGTGAGTGTGTGTGTGTGTGAGAGTGTGTCTGTGAGTGTGTGTGTCTGTGTGTGAGAGTGAGAGCGAAAGAGTGTCAGAGTCTGTGTGTGAGAATGTGTGTGAGCGAGTGTGTGTGAGTGTGTTTGTGAGTGAGAGTGCATGTGTGCGAGTGTGTGTGAGTGCGAGTGTGTGTGTGCGAGTGTGTGTGTGTATGTGTGTGTATGTGTGAGTGTGTGTGTGTGTGTGAGTGTATGTCTGTGTGTGAGAGTGTGTGAGTGTGTGTGTGTGTATGTATGTGTGTGTGAGTGAGAGAGTGAGTGTGTGAGAGAGTGTGTCTGTGTGTGCGTGAGTGTGTGTGTGAGAGTGTTGTCATGTATCTTACATTATTATATATAACTGTATCCTAACATGCTATACATGACTGTAATAAGATATGACCTGTAACCACCAGCATACCTTACCACCAGGGGTACACTTGCAAGAGACAGGTATATAAGGACAGGTCTCAGGCAAGTGCAGCATTCCAGAGCTGTGCAATAAAGGTGCAGGTCCAGAGTGACCTTGACTTCACTACATGCCTCGTGTGAATCTGTACTGAGGGGACAGGACTTTACAGTGGCGACGAGTTACGGGATTACAGAATCTACAGAATGGCGAACAACGGATCAGATGAACAGTACAATGCTGGAGACAATTGGGAGGACTTTATAGAAAGGCTGCAGCAAAGCTTTGTAACCAAAGACTGGTTAGGCGACGATAAGGCAGACAAGAGAAGAGCCCATCTCTTGACCAGCTGTGGCTCGAAAACATACGCTTTAATGAAGGATCTGCTGGCACCCGAGAAACCAGCAAGCAAGTCGTTTGAAGAATTGAGCACACTGGTAAGAGACCACCTGAAGCCAGCGAGCAGCCCACACATGGCCAGACACAAGTTCTACAACTACAGACGCTGTGTGGGCCAGAGCATACCCGACTTCGTGGCGGAACTTCGGAGGTTGGCTAGTTTATGTGAGTTCTCCGATGAACTGAGGAGAGAAATGCTGAGAGACTTTTTCATTGAAGGAATAGGCCACGCAGGCATATTCCGAAAGCTCATAGAGACCAAGAACCTGACCTTAGAGGCAGCAGCACTGGTTGCACAGACATTCTTGGTAGGGGAAGAAGAAACGAGGTTGATTTACAATGCAGGTACGACAACTAACGAAATATCGGAACAAGAAGTCCACAGCACTAAACAAGCTGCTACCCCCACACACAGACAAAACCGGGAGAACAGGCCCTCGACAGCAGGCAGTGGTGCCAGAAGCCATCAAGGGCCACAGGAACGGCCGTTCACACCTCATCAACCCACAATGCGAGCAATCAACTACAAACTGAGAGAAGCTCGAGAGATCAGCCAGACACAGCTCATTCTTTGCATGCAGTTTGTGCTGGAGGTGTGGGGGTGGGCACTCGGCAAGGGGATGTTGATTTCAGCAGGCTGTTTGCAGGAACTGTGAATATGCAGGGCATTTGGCCCGCATGTGCAAAAAAACGGCAGCTCGGCTGGTATACGACTCGGATGGGTCGGAAAGCGGACCAGAAGACGGTGGGGTCAGTACCCGGGACACCGATATACAGCGGGTCAACACGATCAATGGCTGCTGCTCCTACAACAGGATGCCTCCTATAATGATGAGGGTCCTACTCAACGGGATATCTGTCAACATTGAGCTGGATACGGGAGCGAGTCAATCTCTCATGGGCGCTCAACAATTTGAACAACTGTGGCCGCATAAAAGAGACAGACCAAAACTCACAAGGGTCGACACCAAACTAAGGACCTATACCAAAGAAATCGTACCAGTCCTCGGCAGCGCCATGCTCTCTGTCACACACAAAGGGACAGTGAACTGACTTCCCCTGTGGATTGTCCCCGGAGACCCCCCAGCACTGCTGGGGAGAAGCTGGCTGGCAAAACTAAACTGGAAATGGGATGATGTCCATGCCATGTCATTAGAGGAATGGACCTCCTGCTCAACAGTTATAAAGCGATTTGAACATCTCTTTCAGCCAGGTGTGGGCACCTTCAAAGGGGCTAAAGTCAAAATCTACATCTCACAGGATGCTAGACCGGTCCATCACAAGGTCAGAGCTGTACCCTATGTGATGAGGGAAAAGATTGAACACGAACTAGACAGGCTTCTGCGGGAAGACATTATATCACCTGTGGAATTTAGCGACTGGGCAAGTCCCATCGTCCCAGTCATGAAGCCTGATGGATCCGTACGAATCTGTGGGGACTACAAATCTACCATAAACAGAGTCTCCCTACAGGACCAGTACCCGCTGCCCAGAGCGGAGGACTTATTTGCCACATTGGCTGGAGGTAAACTTTTCTCAAAACTAGACCTCACATCTGCGTATATGACGCAAGAATTGACCGAGGAATCCAAGTTACTCACCACCATCAACACACATCGAGGCCTTTTCATGTACAATCGATGCCCATTCGGCATCAGGTCGGCAGCTGCCATATTCCAGCGCAACATGGAGAGTCTGCTCAAGTCCATCCCGGGGACGGTTGTATTTCAAGACGACATACTTATCACGGGCAGGGACACCGACTCCCATCTCCGTAATTTGGAGGAAGTACTAAAGCGGTTGGATCGGGTAGGCCTACGAGTCAAGAAATCCAAGTGCCTGTTTCTCGCACCCGAGGTTGAATTTTTGGGCAGAAGGATTGCCGCTGATGGAATCCGCCCAACAGAGTCCAAAACAGAAGCAATTCGCCTGGCACCCAGGCCCCGGAATGTCTCAGAACTGTGCGCCTTTCTCGGGCTACTCAATTACTTTGGCAACTTTATGCAGAACTTAAGCACGCTGCTGGAGCCTCTCCACGTGCTACTCAGGAAGGGGTGCGATTGGTTTTGGGGGGACGCCCAGGAACGCGCCTTCAATAAGGCACGCAACCTTCTGTGCTCCAACAGAGTTTTGACTTTCTTTGACCCAGAAAAAAAGTTAGTTCTCACATGCAATGCGTCAGCGTATGGGGTCGGGTGCGTTTTGCAACATGTCAATAATGTGGGCAAATTACAACCCATAGCTTATGCCTCCAGGTCACTTTCGCGGGCGGAGCGCGGGTACGGAATGGTAGAGAAGGAGGCACTCGCGTGCGTGTACGGTGTCAAAAAGATGCACTAATACCTTTTTGGGGCCAAGTTTGCGTTAGAAACCGACCACAAGCCCCTCACGTCCCTCCTATCCGAGAGCAAGGCAATAAACGGCAACACCTCGGCGCGAATTCAACGGTGGGCACTCATGCTGGCGTCCTACGACTATACCATAAGGCACAGACCAGGCACAGACAACTGTGCCGACGCACTCAGCAGGCTACCCCTGGCGACCACGGAAGGGTCTGACGAACAGGACTGTGAGATAGTCATGGCAATCAATGCCTTTGAGTCCACAGGTTCGCCCATGAAGGCTCGCCAAATCAGAGCCTGGACGGCCAGCGACCCCACGTTATCCTTCGTAAAAAGATGTGTCCTAACCGGTGACTGAGCAGAGGCTCGCGATGCCTGCCCCGAGGAATTAAAACCCTTTCACAGGCGCATGCATGAGCTATCACTACAAGACAGACTGCCTGATGTGGGGCAGCCGAGTAGTCATGCCTCTGCGAGGCAGAGAGGCATTTGTCTGGGAGCTCCACCGCGAGCACCCGGGGATCGTTCTCATGAAGGCCATTGCCAGATCCCACGTCTGGTGGCCTGGTATTGACGCGGACTTGGAGCTCTGTGTCCGAAGGTGCACCATTTGTGCCCAACTCAGCAATGCCCCCAGGGAGGCTCCCCTGAGCCCCTGGCCCTGGCCTACCAAACCGTGGTCGCAGGTGCACGTAGGCTATGCGGGCCCATTCATGGGTAAAATGTTCCTCGTAGTTGTAGATGCATTTTCAAAGTGGATCGAATGCACCATTTTAAACTCGAGCACAACCTCCACTACTGTGGAAAGCCTCGCAACCATGTTTGCAACGTACAGAATCCCTGACATATTGGTCAGCGACAATGGTCCATGCTTCACCAGCGCAGAATTCCAAGACTTTATAATTGACCATGGCAAAAATCACGTCAAGACAGCACCGTTCAAGCCGGCCTCCAACGTCCAGGCGGAGAGAGCAGTGCAAATCATAAAACAAAGCATGCTTAAAATCCAAGGTCCCACGCTGCAGGGTCGCCTGTCGCGACTGCTGCTGGCATACAGATCTCGTCCGCACTCACTGACTGGGATCCCCCCCGCGCAACTGTTGATGAAAAGGACTTTAAAAACAAGGCTCTCATTAATCCTCCCAGACATGCACAAAATCATTGAGGCAAAGCGCCGTAAGCTGACTGAGTACCATGACAGAAATTCGAGGGGGAGGTGGAATGAGATAGGGGACAAAGTATTTGTACTAAACTATGGCAGGGGTCCCAAATGGCTTGCAGGGACAGTAACGGGCAAGAAAGGAAACAGGCTACTGGTAGTACAAATGGACAATGGCAAAACCTGCCGGAGGCATGTAGACCAAGTCAAAAGCAGATTTACCAACAGCACTGCGGAACCAGAGGCAGACTACAATGTGGAACTCGCACCACACCTGGTGGACAGACAGAGGGAACAACCTGAGGAGAGGGCAATCCCAACGGACAGCCCAGGCGAGTCAACAACAATCACACCAATCGAAACAGACAGCCCAGGCGAGATACCAGCAACCACACCCAAAGAAAAACAGACACCAAGGCAAACAACTGAACCACAACTCAGATGCTCCACGCGAGAGCGTAGACCACCTGAGAGACTGAACCTATAAAGACAATAATACCTTGGGGGAGGGTGATGTCATGCATCTTACATTATTATATATAACTGTATCCTAACATGCTATACATGACTGTAATAAGATATGACCTGTAACCACCAGCATACCTTACCACCAGGGGTGCACTTGCAAGAGACAGGTATATAAGGACAGGTCTCAGGCAAGTGCAGCATTCCAGAGCTGTGAAATAAAGGTGCAGGTCCAGAGTGACCTTGATTTCACGACATGCCTCGTGTGAATCTTTACTGAGGGGACAGGACTTTACAAGTGTGTGTGTGTGTGTGTGTGTGTGTGTGAGTGTGTGTGTGTGAGTGTCAGTGTGTGAGTGTGATTGTGTGCGAGAATGTATGCGAAAGTGTGTGTGTGTGTTTGTGTGCACGTGCAAGTGTGTGTGTGTGTGTGTGAGAAACATTGAAACATCGAAAATAGGTGCAGGAGTAGGCCATTCGGCCCTTCGAGCCTGCACCACCATTCAATATGATCATATTGTAGCCCTATCCTGCTTTCTCTCCATACCCCTTGATCCCTTTAGCCGTAAGGGCCACATCTAACTCCCTCTTGAATATATCCAATGAACTGGCACCAACAATTCTCTGCGGTCGGGAATTCCACAGGTTAACAACTCTCTGAGTGAAGAAGTTTCTCCTCATCTCAGTCCTAAATGGCCTACCCCTTATCCTAAGACTGTGTCCCCTGGTTCTGGACTTCCCCAACATCAGGAACATTCTACCCGCATCTAACCTGTCCAGTCCTGTCAGAATTTTATATGTTTCGATGAGATCCCCTCTCATCCTTCTAAACTCCAGTGAATACAGGCCCAGTCGATCCAATCTCTCCTCATATGTCAGTCCTGCCATCCCGGGAATCAGTCTGGTGAACCTTCGCTGCACTCCCTCAATAGCAAGAACGTCCTTCCTCAGATTAGGAGACCAAAACTGAACACAATATTCCAGGTGAGGCCTGACCAAGGCACTGTACAACTGCAGTAAGACCTCCCTGCTCCTATACTCAAATCCCCTCGCTATGAAGGCCAACATACCATTTGCCTTCTTCACCACCTGCTGTACCTGTATACCAACTTTCAATGACTGATGAACCATGACACCCAGGTCTCGTTGCACCTCCCCTTTTCCTAATCTGTCACCATTCAGATAATATTCTGTCTTCGTCTTTTTGCCCCCAAAGTGGATAACCTCACATTTATCCACATTATACTGCATCTGCCATGTATTTGCCCACTCACCTAACCTGTCCAAGTCACCCTGCAGCCTCTTAGCATCCCCCTCACAGCTCTCACTGCCACCCAGTTTAATGTTAATCAAACTTGGAGATATTACACTCAATTCCTTCATCTAAATCATTAATGTATATTGTAAATAGCTGGGGTCCCAGCACTGAGCCCTGCGGCACCCCACTGGTCACTGCCTGCCATTCTGAAAAGGACCCGTTTATCCCGACTCTCTGCTTCCTGTCTGCTAACCAGTTCTCTCTCCACGTCAGTACATTACCCCCAATACCATGTGCTTTAATTTTGCACACCAATCTCTTGTGTGGGACCTTGTCAAAAGCCTTTTGAAAGTCCAAATACACCACATCCACTGGTTCTCCCTTGTCCACTCTACTAGTTACATCCTCAAAAAATTCCAGAAGATTTGTCAAGCATGATTTCCCCTTTCATAAATCCATGCTGACTTGGACCGATCCTGTCACTGCTTTCCAAATGCGCTGCTATTTCATCTTTAATAATTGATTCCAACATTTTCCCCACCACTGATGTCAGGCTAACCGGTCTATAATTATCCGCTTTCTCTCTCTGAAAAGTGGTGTTACATTAGCTACCCTCCAGTCCATAGGAACTGATCCAGAGTTGATAGACTGTTGGAAAATGATCACCAATGCATCCACTTTTCTAGGGCCACTTCCTTAAATACTCTGGGATGCAGATTATCAGGTCCCGGGGATTTATCGGCCTTCAATCCCATCAATTTCCACAACACAATTTCCTGACTAATAAGGATATCCTTCAGTTCCTCCTTCTCACTAGACCCTCGGTCCCTGAGTACGATCTGAAGGTTATTTGCGTCTTCCTTCGTGAAGACAGAACCAAAGTATTTGTTCAATTGGTCTGCCATTTCTTTGTTCCCCATTATAAATTCACCTGAATCCGACTGCAAGGGACCTACGTTTGTCTTCACTAATCTTTTTCTCTTCACCTATCTATAGAAGCTTTTGCAGTCAGTTTTTATATTCCCGGCAAGCTTCCTCTCATACTCTATTTTCCCCCTCTTAATTAAACCCTTTGTCCTCCTCTGCTGAATTCTACATTTCTTTCAGTCCTCAGCTTTGCTGCTTTTTCTAGCCAATTTATATGCCTCTTCCTTGGATTTAACACTATCCTTAATTTCCCTTGTTAGCCACGGTTGAGCCACCTTCCCCATTTTATTTTTACTCCAGACAGGGATGTACAATTGTTGAAGTTCATCCATGTGATCTTTAAATGTTTGCCATTGCCAATCCACCGTCAACCCTTTAAGTATCATTTGCCAGTCTATTCTAGTCAATTCACGTCTCATACCATCGAAGTTTCCTTTCCTTAAGTTCCGGACCCTAGTTTCTGAATTAACTGTGTCACTCTCCAATTTAATAAGTGAGTGTGTGTGTGAGTGTGTGTGTGAGAGAGCGTGTGTGAGTGTGTGTGAGAGTGTCTGTGTGAGTGTGTGTGTGAGAGTGTGAGTGTGAGAGTGGGTGTGAGTGTGTGTGTGAGTATGTGTGTGTGAGTGTGTGTGAGAGTGTGTGTGTGTGTGTGAGAGTGTGTTGTATGTGTGAGTGTGTGACTATGAGTATGTGTGAGAGAGCGTGTGTGAGTGTGAGTGTGTGTGTGAGTGTATGTGAGAGTGTGTGTGTGAGTATGTGTGACTGTATGAGTATTTGTGAGAGAGAGTGTGTGTGTGAGTGTGTGTGTGAGTATGTGTGACTGAGTATGTGTGAGAGAGTGTGTATGTGAGTGTGTGTGTGTGAGAGTATGTGTGAGTGTGTGTGTGTGTGAGTATGTGTGACTGTATGAGTATGTGTGAGAGTGTGTGTGTGTGTTTGAGAGTGTGTGTGAGAGTGTATGTGAGTGTGTGTGAGAGTGTGTGTGTGTAGTGTGTGTGAGCGTGTGAGTATGTGTGACTGAGTGTATGTGAGTGTGTGTGTGTGTGTGTGTGTAGAAACATAGAAAATAGGTGCAGGAGTAGGCCATTCGGCCCTTCGAGCCTGCACCACCATTCAATAAGATCATGGCTGATCATTCCCTCAGTACCCCTTTCCTGCTTTCTCTCCATACCCCTTGATCCCTTTAGCCGCAATGGCCATATCTAACTCCCTTTTGAATATATCCAATGAACTGGCCTCAACAACTCTCTGCGGCAGGGAATTCCACAGGTCAACAACTCTCTGAGTGAAGAAGTTTCTCCTCATCTCAGTCCTAAATGGCTTACCCCTTATCCTAAGACTGTGTCTCCTCGTTCTGGACTTCGCCAACATCGGGAACATTCTACCCGCATCTAACCTGTTCAATCCCGTCAGAATCTTGTATGTTTCTATGAGATCCCCTCTCATCCTTCTAAACTCCAGTGTATAAAGGCCCAGTTGATACAGTCTCTCCTCATATGTCAGTCCAGCCATCGCTGGAATCAGTCTGGTGAACCTTCGCTGCACACCCTCAATAGTAAGAACGTCCTCCCTCAGATTAGGAGACCAAAACTGAACACAATATTCCAGGTAAGGCCTCACTAAGGCCCTGTACAACTACAGTAAGACCTCCTTGCTCCTTTATTCAAATCCCCTAGCTATGAAGGCCAACATACCATTTGCCTTCTTCACCGCCTGCTGTACCTGCATGCCAACTTTCAATGACTGATGTACCATGACACCCAGGTCTCGTTGCACTCCCCTTTTCTTAATCTGCCTCCATTCAGATAATATTCTGCCTTCGTGTTTTTGCCCCCAAAGTGGATAACCTCACATTTATCCACATTATACTGCATCTGCCATGCATTTGCCCACTCACCTAACCTATCCAAGTCACCCTGCAGCCTCTTAGCATCCTCCTCACAGCTCACACCACCACCCAGTTTAGTGTCATCTGCAAATTTGGAGATATTTCACTCAATTCCTTCATCCAAATCATTAATGTATATTGTAAAGAGCTGGGGTCCCAGCACTGAGCTCTGCGGCACTCCACTAGTCACTGCCTGCCATTCTGAAAAGGACCCGTTTATCCCAACTCTCTGCTTCCTGTCTGCCAACCAGTTCTCTATCCACGTCAGTATATTACCCCCAATACCATGTGCTTTTATTTTGCACACCAATCTCTAGTGTGGGACCTTGTCAAAAGCCTTTTGAAAGTCCAAATACACCACATCCACTGGTTCTCCCTTGTCCACTCCACTAGTTACATCCTCAAAAAATTCCAGAAGATTTGTCAAGCATGATTTCCCTTTCATAAATCCATGCTGACTTGGAGCGATCCTGTCACTGTTTTCCAAATGCGCTGCTATTTCATCTTTAATAATTGATTCCAACATTTTCCCCACTGCTTTTTCTGGCCAATTTATATGCCTCTTCCTTGGTTTTAACACTATTCTTAATTTCCCTTGTTAGCCACGGTTGAGCCACCTTCCCCGTTTTTACTCCAGACAGGGCTGTACAATTGCTGAAGTTCATCCATGTGATCTTTAAATGTTTGCCATTGCCTATCCACCGTCAACCCTTTGAATATCCTTTGCCAGTCTATTCTAGCAAATTCATGTCTCATACTGTTGAAGTTACCTTTCCTTAACTTCAGGACCCTAGTTTCCTAATTAACTGTGTCACTCTCCATCTTAATAAAGAATTCTACCATATTATGGTCACTCTTCCCCAAAGGGCCTCGCACAACAAGATTGTTAATTAGTCCCTTCTCATTACACATCACCCAGTCTAGGATGGCCAGCTCCCTGGTTGGTTCCTCGACATATTGGTCGAGAAAACCATCCCTAATGCACTCCAGGAAATCCTCCTCCATCGCATTGCTACTAGTTTGGTTAGCCCAATCAATATGTAGATTAAAGTCGCCCATGATAACTGCTGTTCCTTTATTGCACACATCCCTAATTTCTTGTTTGGTGTTGTCCCTAACCTCACTACTACTGTTTGGTGGTCTGTACACAACTCCCACTGGCGTTTTCTGCCCTTTGGTATTCCGTAGCTCCATCCATACCGATTCCACATCATCCAGGCTAATGTCCTTCCTTACTATTGCATTAATTTCCTCTTTAACCAGCAACGCCACCCCGCCTCCTTTTCCTCTCTGCCTATCCTTCCTAAATGTTGAATACCTCTGGATGTTGAGTTCCCAGCCTTGGTCACCCTGGAGCCATGTCTCCGTGATGCCAATTACATCATATCCGTTAACTGCTATCTGCGCAGTTAATTCATCCACCTTATTCCGAATACTCCTCGCATTGAGGCACAGAGCCTTCAGGCTTGTCTTTTTAACACACTTTGCTCTTTTAGAATTTTGGTGTAATGTGGCCCTTTTTGCTTTTTGCCTTGGGTTTCTCTGCCCTCCAATTTTACTTTTCTTCTTTCTATCTTTTGCTTCTGTCCCCATTCTACTTCCCTCTGTCTCCCTGCATCGGTTCCCATCCCCCTGCAATATTAGTTTAACTCCTCCCCAACAGCACTAGCAAACACTCCCCCGAGGACATTGGTTCCGGTCCTGCCCAGGTGCAGACCGTCCAGTTTGTACTGGTCCCACCTCCCCCAGAACCGGTTCCAATGTCTCAGGAATTTGAATCCCTCCCTTCTGCACCACTCCTCAAGCCACGTATTCATCTGAGCTATCCTGCGATTCCTACTCTGACTAGCACGTGGCACTGGTAGCAATCCTGAGATTACTACTTTTGAGGTCCTACTTTTTAATTTAGCTCCTAGCTCCTTAAATTTGTCTCGTAGGACCTCATCCTTTTTTTACCGATATCGTTGGTATCGATATGCACCACGACAACTGGCTGTTCACCCTCCCTTTTTAGAATGTCCTGCACCCGCTCCGAGACATCCTTGACCATTGCACCAGGGAGGCAACATACCATCCTGGAGTCTCGGTTGCGGCCGCAGAAACGCCTATCTATTCACCTTACAATCGAATCCCCTATCACTATCGCTCTCCCGCTCTTTTCCCTGCCCTCCTGTGCAGCAGAGCCAGCCACGGTGCCATGAACTTGGCTGTTGCTGCCCTCCCCTGATGAGTCATCCCCCCCCCCCCACCCCGCCAACAGTACCCAAAGCGGTGTATCTGTTTTGCAGGGGGATGACCGCAGGGGACCCCTGCACTACCTTCCTTGCACTGCTCTTCCTGTTGGTCACCCATTCCCTATCTGGCTGTGTACCCTTTACCTGTGGTGTGACCAACTCACTAAACGTGCTATTCACGACAACCTCAGCACCGTGCATGCTCCAGAGTGAATCCACCCACAGCTCCAGTGCCGCAATGTGGTCCGTCAGGTGCGATACGAGGCTCCGCCTCAGATCATTCTGTGATACAAAGAAATTCTGTGACGTATTTCTCCCTTTCCCCCGTTTCCCCGTTTCCCACAATACAACAGTGGCCACCCTCCAAAAGTATTTCATTGGCTGCAAAGCGCTTTGTGACGTCCGGTGGTCGTGAAAGGCGCTATATAAATGCAAGTCTTTCTTTCTTCCGTCCTAACTGCTCCCTTTCCCATCTTCTATCGTCCTTCCCCTGCATTTCTTTCCCCCCTTTCCCCTCCTCTCCCACCCACTGACTTTCCACAATCCGGTTCCCGCTTTAATGGGGCCTTGACGGAATTACAGTTGCACAACCATAATTTGCTCCGATGGGCGGCTCCGCTTTAAGGGCGATTCCAGCGAGCTGCCGCTGCCGACAGAAGCGCGATGACGCAAAGACGCTGCGGCGGGGACGGAAGGGGAGCTGGAGCGGCCCTGTGATTGGTTGGGGGAAGCTGTCCATCACCCAGCCGAGTGGGCGGATTCCCTCACAGACGGGCGGCGCTGGCCATTGGCTGAGGCGGCTGCCCATCAAGCAGAGGGCCTGCTGCCATTGGCTGAGGCGATGGATGCAGTGTAAAGCGCCCCCTGCAGGGCCAGGGAGGCTATTACAGGGTGCCATCAAACACAACAACAACTTATATTTATATAGCACCTGCACCGTACACTCCCAGGGCAGGTCCAGCACGGGTTAGATACAAGAAGAAAGAAAGACGTGCATTTATATAGCGCCTTTCACGGCCACCGGACGCCTCAATCACTTTACGGCCAATGACGTACTTTTGGGGTGTGCTCACTGTTGCATTGTGGGAAACACGGCAGCCAATTTGTGCACAGCAAGATCCCACACACAGCGATGTGATAATGACCCAATCATCTGTTTTTGTTATGTTGGTCGAGGGATAAATATTGGGCCCAGGACACCGGGGAGAACTCCCCTGCTCTTCTTCCAAATAGTGCCCTGGGATCTTTTACATCCACCTGAGAGCAGACGGGGCCTCGATTTAACGTCTCATCCGAAAGATGGCACCTCCGACAGTGCGGCACTCCCTCAGTACTGCCCCTCCGACAGTGCGGCACTGTCTCAGTACTGCCCCTCCGACAGTGAGGCACTCCCTCAGTACTGCCCCTCCAACATTGCGGCACTCCCTCAGTACTGCCCCTCCGACAGTGCAGCATTCCCTCAATACTGCCCCTCCGACAGTGCGGCACTCCCTCAGTACTGCCCCTCCAACAGTGCGGCGCTCCCTCAGTACTGCACCTCCGACAGTGCGGCGCTCCCTCAGTACTGCCCCTCCGACAGTGCAGCATTCCCTCAATACTGCCCCTCCAACAGTGCGGCGCTCCCTCAGTACTGCACCTCCAACAGTGCGGCACTCCCTCAGTACTGCCCCTCCGACAGTGCAGCATTCCCTCAATACTGCCCCTCCGACAGTGCGGCACTCCCTCAGTACTGCCGCTCCGACAGTGCGACGCTCCCTCAGTACTGCCCCTCCGACAGTGCAGCATTCCCTCAATACTGCCCCTCCGACAGTGCGGCACTCCCTCAGTACTGCCGCTCCGACAGTGCGGCACTCCCTCAGTACTGCCCCTCCGACAGTGCAGCACTCCCTCAGTACTGCCGCTCCGACAGTGCGGCGCTCCCTCAGTACTGCCCCTCCGACAGTGCAGTACTCCCTCAGTACTGCCCCTCCGACAGTGCGGCACTCCCTCAGTACTGTCCCTCCGACAGTGCAGCACTCCCTCAGTACTGTCCCTCCGACAGTGCGGCACTCCCTCAGTACTGCCCCTCCGACAGTGCGGTACTCCCTCAGTACTGCCCCTCCGAAAGTGCATCACTCCCTCAGTACTGCCCCTCCGACAGTGCGGCGCTCCCTCAGTACTGTCCCTCCGACAGTGCGGTGCTCCCTCAGTACTGCCCCTCCGACAGTGCGGCACTCCCTCAGTACTGTCCCTCCGACAGTGCGGCACTCCCTCAGTACTGCCCCTCCGACAGTGCGGCACTCCTTCAGTACTGTCCCTCCGACAGTGCGGCACTCCCTCAGTACTGTCCCTCCAACAGTGCGGCACTCCCTCAGTACTGCCCCTCCGACAGTGCGGCACTCCCTCAGTACTGTCCCTCCGACAGTGCGGCGCTCCCTCAGTACTGCCCCTCCGACAGTGCGGCACTCCCTCAGTACTGTCCCTCCGACAGTGCGGCACTCCCTCAGTACTGCCCCTCCGACAGTGCGGCACTCCCTCAGTACTGTCCCTCCAACAGTGCGGCACTCCCTCAGTACTGCCCCTCCGACAGTGCGGCACTCCCTCAGTACTGCCCCTCCGACAGTGCGGTGCTCCCTCAGTACTGTCCCTCCGACAGTGCTGCACTCCCTCAGTACTGCCCCTCCGACAGTGCGGCACTCCCTCAGTACTGCACTGGGAGTGTCAGCCTGGATTTATGTGCTCCAGTCCCTGGAGTGGGACTCAAACCCACAACCTTCTGACTCAGAGGCGAGAGTGCTGCCCACTGAGACAAGGCTGACAGGGCAGGTCCAACCCGATTAGTTATTGTATTACACCCAGAATTTGGGTTAATGCTGCCTCCTGGTGGTGAGTTATTGTATTACACCCAGAACTTGGGTTAATGCTGCCTCCTGGTGGTGAGTTATTGTATTACACCCAGAACTTGGGTTAATGCTGCCTCCTGGTGGTGAGTTATTGTATTACACACAGAACTTGGATTAATGCTGACTCCTGGTGGTGAGTTATTGTATTACATCCATAACTTGAATTAATGCTGCCTCCTGGTGGTGAGTTATTGTATTACATCCAGAACCTGGATTAATGCTGCCTCCTGGTGGTGAGTTATTGTATTACACCAAGGCACTTTGGTGGAGCTCTCCAATTACCCCACTCCCCCCACACACTGCTCTTTCACCATTGCCCTGCAATTATTTCCTTTTCACGTATTTTCCGATTGTCTTTTGAAACTCGCTGCTGAACCTGCTTCCACCGCCCTTTCAGGCAGCCCATTCCCAATCACAACAAATTGCTGTCTATTTTTACCCTCATCTCACCTCGGGTAACTTTGTCACCAGGAGGCAGCCTCGCTCCATGTCCTGGGTGTAATTCAGTAACTCACCACCAGGAGGCAGCAATGCTCTTTGTCCCGGGTGTAATTCAGCAACTCACCACCAGGAGGCAGCCTCGCTCCTTGTACCGGTTGTAATTCAGTAACTCACCACCAGGAGGCAGCAATGCTCTTTGTCCTGGGTGTAATTCAGTAACTCACCACCAGGAGGCAGCAACGTTCCTTGTCCCGGGTGTAATTCAGCAACTCACCACCAGGAGGCAGCAACGCTCCTTGTCCCGGGTGTAATTCAGTAACTCACCACCAGGCGGCAGCCTCGCTCCTTGTCCCGGGTGTAATTCAGTAACTCACCACCAGGAGGCAGCAACGCTCCTTGTCCCGGGTGTAATTCAGTAACTCACCACCAGGAGGCAGCCTCGCTCCTTGTCCCGGGTACAATTCAGTAACTCACCACCAGGAGGCAGCAACGCTCCTTGTCCCGGGTACAATTCAGTAACTCACCACCAGGAGGCAGCAACGCTCCTTGTCCCGGGTGTAATTCAGTAACTCACCACCAGGAGGCAGCCTCGCTCCTTGTCCCGGGTACAATTCAGTAACTCACCACCAGGAGGCAGCCTCGCTCCATGTCCCGGGTACAATTCAGTAACTCACCACCAGGAGGCAGCCTCGCTCCTTGTCCCGGGTACAATTCAGTAACTCACCACCAGGAGGCAGCCTCGCTCCATGTCCCGGGTACAATTCAGTAACTCACCACCAGGAGGCAGCCTCGCTCCTTGTCCCGGGTACAATTCAGTAACTCACCACCAGGAGGCAGCCTCGCTCCTTGTCTTGGATGTAATTCAGTAAATCACCAGCAGGAGGCAGCCTCGCTCCATGTCCCGGTTACAATTCAGTAACTCACCACCAGGAGGCAGCCTAGCTCCTTGTCCTGGATGTAATTCAGTAACTCACCACCAGGAGGCAGCCTCGCTCCATGTCCTGGGTGTAATTCAGTAAGTAACCACCAGGAGGCAGCCTAGCTCCTTGTCCTGGATGTAATTCAGTAAGTCACCACCAGGAGGCAGCCTCGCTCCATGTCCTGGATGTAATTCAGTAACTCACCACCAGGAGGCAGCCTCACTCCATGTCCTGGGTGTAATTCAGTAACTCACCACCAGGAGGCAGCAATGCTCCTTGGCCTGGGTGTAATTCAGTAACTCACCACCAGGAGGCAGTCTTGCTTCATGTCCCGGGTGTAATTCAGTAAGTCACCACCAGGAAGCAGCCTCGCTCCATGTCCTGGGTGTAATTCAGTAAGTAACCACCAGGAGGCAGCCTAGCTCCTTGTCCTGGATGTAATTCAGTAAGTCACCACCAGGAGGCAGCCTCGCTCCATGTCCTGGATGTAATTCAGTAACTCACCACCAGGAGGCAGCCTCACTCCATGTCCTGGGTGTAATTCAGTAACTCACCACCAGGAGGCAGCCTCGCTCCATGTCCCGGGTTTAATTCAGTAACTCACCACCAGGAGGCAGCCTCGCTCCATGTCCCGGGTGTAATTAATCAACACCTCGATTTCAAAATTCTCATCCTTGTTTACAAATCCCTCCATGGCCCCTCACCCCTCCCTATCTCTGTAACATCCTCCAGCCCCACAACCTCCCCCTGCCCCCCACACCCCCTCCCCGACAATTCTGGCCTTTTGAACATCCCTGATTACAATTGTTATATATGTAAATCTGTAAATACCTTCTTTAACCACCAGAGGGCTCATCCCCTGGAGTCCCAAGGGATCCCAGAATCCTTTGGAAGCACAGGTACTTAAGGAGGCCTCACAGGCTGGAGAGGCGCTCTGGAGACCTGTAATTAAAGACTGAGGTCACACTTTACTTTGAGCCCACAGTATCTGGTCAGACTCTTTATTCATACACAACAACTGGCGACGAGATACAGATGACGAAACCAATGATGCAGAGAACAGCGGGCATCCTGGAGAAATTTTCGGAGGGAGATGATTGGGAAACCTTCGTGGAGCGACTCGACCAATACTTCGTGGCCAACGAGCTGGAAGGAGAAGCGAACGCTGCCAAACGAAGGGAGATTCTCCTCACCGTCTGTGGGGCACCAACGTATGGCCTCATGAAGAATCTGCTCACTCCAGCGAAACCCACAGAGAAATCGTACGACGATTTGTGCACACTGGTCCGGGAGCATCTTAACCCGAAGGAAAGCGTTCTGATGGTGAGGTAACGGTTCTACACCGACAAAAGGTCTGAAGGCCAGGAAGTGGTGAGTTATGTCGCCGAGCTAAGACGCCTTGCAGGACATTGCGAGTTTGAAGGACATTTGGAGCACATGCTCAGGGACTTCTCTGTACTTGGCATTGGCCACAAAATCATACTTCGCAAACTGTTGACTGTAGAGACCAACATTGAGTAAGGCCATAGCGATAGCCCAGGCGTTCATTGCCACCAGCGACAATACTAAGCAAATCTCTCAGCACACAAGTGCTGCTACAAGTACTGTGAACAAAGTGATGTTGTTTTCAAATCGTAACGTACAGGGCAGGACACACATGCCTGCAGCTGCACATCCGCAGATGTCTCAGAGTCCACCATCAAGGGTGATGAATGCAAGGCCATTAACACCTTGTTGGCACTGCGGGGTGATCATCGTTTCCATTCATGCCGATTCAAATGATACGTTTGCAAGGGCTGTGGAACAATGGGACATCTCCAACGAGTGTGCAGGCGAGCTGCAAAGCCTGTTAAACCTGCAAACCACCATGTAGGACAGATCCACGGCAGCTCACGATGACCCAGAGCCTCAGACCGAGGAGGCAGAGGTACATGGGGTGCACACATTCACCACAAAGTGTCCCCCTGATAATGCTGAAGCTTGAATTAAATGGACTCCCGGTGTCAATGGAGCTGGACACGGGCGCGAGGCAGTCCATCATGGGCAAAAAGAGGTTGGATAAATTGTGGTGCAGCAAGGCCTTGTCGGGGGTGGTAGTTCTGTCAGCTTGCTTTAGATTTATTAATCAGGGTGTGAGAAAGGGCAGAATACAACTGTTTTGTACAAAGAAGGTTTGGGTTTTATTCAAGAAAGCAGATAACACAAACACACTCCAATAAAACTGTAAAATCTTACAAAAAAGTTCTAACCAATGGGGAATACTTTATTACAGGTAATATCTCCCAATTACTCTCTAACTAGGTCAAACTCAGGGCCCCAGGAATTCATGTTCACCAGACCCTTCCTTTGACAGCTCGGGTTGTTTGGCGGTTTCGGTGTTCTTTGGTTAGAGCCGGTTTGCCTTGCCGTACCCCGGATTTGGGCGAAGACCTCTGCCGCTGGATAGTCTCAGCACAAATTGTAATGTGGAAAACTGTTGCACCCATTGGTTCTCCCGAAGTCCTTTTCTCCGACGTTGTGAGGTTCCGTTCTGTATTTTCTCGCTGTGTGCTCTCGAGCTTGTTGTTCCGAAGTGACACTCAGAATAGAGAACTCCGCTTGGTACAACAGGCCCTCGATTATACTCTGAGGGGCTGCTTAATCTTTGCACCAAATCTCACGGGTCTTTTGTTTAAGTTTTGCTGCCCAGCTTGGGGCTTGGACTAAAACTCTATTTCCTTGGGTCGATTGTTGAAATGTAAATGCCTTCTAGGGGGCAGGTCTGAGGGTAAACAGTAACGCAGACAATTTGATTCGCTCCAATATCCAAACTGGCTTTGCAGGGGTTTGTCCCTCCCCGAGTCCTGCAGCCTTTTCCTCACAGACCAAACATAGACCTTTTAAACCCCAAAGTTCGTTTTAAAAGAGTTCAAACATGATTGTTCCTTCGGGTTTCTACAAGCAGGGGGAATCTTTGAATTTTGAGAAAACCTACAAGGGGCAGTACTGAGGGAGTGCTGCACTGTCGGAGGGGCAGTACTGAGGGAGTGCCGCACTGTCGGAGGGGCAGTACTGAGGGAGTGCCGCACTGTCGGAGGGGCAGTACTGAGGGAGTGCCGCACTGTCGGAGGGGCAGTACTGAGGGAGCACCGCACGTCGGAGGGGCAGTACTGAGGGAGCGCCGCACTGTCGGAGGGGCAGTACTGAGGGAGCACCGCACTGTCGGAGGGTCAGTACTGAGGGAGCCCCGCACTGTCGGAGGGGCAGTACTGAGGGAGTGCCGCACTGTCGGAGGAGCACTACTGAGGGAGTGCCGTACTGTCGGATGGGCAGTACTGAGGGAGTGCCGCACTGTCGGAGGGGCAGTACTGAGGGAGTGCCGCACTGTCGGAGGGGCAGTACTGAGGGAGCGCCGCACTGTCAGAGGGGCAGTACTGAGGGAGTGCCGCACTGTCGGAGGGGCAGTACTGAGGGAGTGCCGCACTGTCGGAGGGGCAGTACTGAGGGAGCGCCGCACTGTCAGAGGGGCAGTACTGAGGGAGTGCCGTACTGCGCTGTCGGAGGGGCAGTACTGAGGGAGTGCCGCACTGTCGGAGGGGTAGTACTGAGGGAATGCTGCACTGTTGGAGGGGCAGTACTGAGGGAGAACCTCAATGTCGGAGGGGCAGTACTGAGGGAGTGCCGCACTATCGGAGGGGCAGTACTGAGGGAGTGCCGCACTGTCGGAGGGGCAGTACTGAGGGAGCGCCGCACTGTCAGAGGGGCAGTACTGAGGGAGTGCCGTACTGCGCTGTCGGAGGGGCAGTACTGAGGGAGTGCCGCACTGTCGGAGGGGTAGTACTGAGGGAATGCTGCACTGTTGGAGGGGCAGTACTGAGGGAGCACCTCAATGTCGGAGGGGCAGTACTGAGGGAGTGCCGCACTGTCGGAGGGGCAGTACTGAGGGAGTGCCGCACTGTCGGAGGGACAGTACTGAGGGAGTGCCGCACTGTCGGAGGGGCAGTACTGAGGGAGTGCCACACTGTCGGAGGGGCAGTACTGAGGGAGTGCCACACTGTCGGAGGGGCAGTACTGAGGGAGTGCCACACTGTCGGAGGGGCAGTACTGAGGGAGTGCCTCACTGTCGGAGGGGCAGTACTGAGGGAGTGCCACACTGTCGGAGGGGCAGTACTGAGGGAGTGCTGCACTGTCGGAGAGGCAGTACTGAGGGAGTGCTGCACTGTCGGAGGGGCAGTACTGAGGGAGTGCTGCACTGTCGGAGGGGCAGTACTGAGGGAGTGCCGCACTGTCGGAGGGTCAGTACTGAGGGAACGCTGCACTGTCGGAGGGGCAGTACTGAGGGAGTGCCGCACTGTCGGAGGGGCAGTACTGAGGGAGTGCTGCACTGTCGAAGGGCAGTACTGAGGGAGTGCCGCACTGTCGGAGGGGCAGTACTGAGGGAGTGCCGCACTGTCGGAGGGTTAGTACTGAGGGAGTGCCGCACTGTCGGAGGGGCAGTACTGAGGGAGCGCCGCACTGTCGGAGGGGCAGTACTGAGGGAGCTCCACACTGTTGGAGGGGCAGTACTGAGGGAGTGCTGCACTGTCGG
The DNA here is from genome assembly GCF_044704955.1 of Pristiophorus japonicus. Classification (NCBI taxonomy): domain Eukaryota; kingdom Metazoa; phylum Chordata; class Chondrichthyes; family Pristiophoridae; genus Pristiophorus; species Pristiophorus japonicus. The sequence continues at coordinate 129,527 of NW_027254903.1, forward strand.
AGGGGCAGTACTGAGGGAGCCCCGCACTGTCGGAGGGGCAGTACTGAGGGAGCGCCGCACTGTCGGAGGGGCAGTACTGAGGGAGTGCTGCACTGTCGGAGGGGCAGTACTGAGGGAGTGCTGCACTGTCGGAGGTGCCGTCGTTCGGATGAGACATTAAACCGAGGCCCCGTCTGCTCTCTCGGGTGGATGTAAAAGATCCCAGGGCACTGTATCGCCGGAGAGCAGGGAAGTTCTCCCCGGTGTTCTGGGGCCAATATTTATCCCTCAATCAACATGATGAAGAAAACAGATTATCTGATCATTTATCACATTGCTGCTTGTGGGAGCTTGCTGTGCGCAATTATTCCGCCATGTTTCCTACATTATGACAGCGACTGCATTTCAAAAAAGTACTTCATTGGCTGTGAAGCGCTTTTCGACAAATCAGTAAAAAAAAACAAGCACTCGGGTTTATTTCTCGAGGTATAGAATTGAAAAGTCGGGCAGTAATGCTGAACCTGTATTGAACCTCGGTTAGACCGTGGGATTGGGGGTAGTGTGCTGACGTGGATTGAGAACTGGTTGTCAGACAGGAAGCAAAGAGTAGGAGTAAATGGGGACTTTTCAGAATGGCAGGCAGTGACTAGTGGGGTACCGCAAGGTTCTGTGCTGGGGCCCCAGCTGTTTACACTGTACATTAATGATTTAGATGAGGGGATTAAATGTAGTATCTCCAAATTTGCAGATGACACTAAGTTGGGTGGCAGTGTGAGCTGCGAGGAGGATGCTGTGAGGCTGCAGAGTGACTTGGACAGGTTAGGTGAGTGGGCAAATGCATGGCAGATGCAGTATAATGTGGATCAATGTGAGTGTCATGTATTCAACCAGCATTGTAACCCATATATAAACTGACCTAAGTTGTACACCGTGAGAACACTGACCACTAGGTGGGAGACACTCCTAACCTGGACCTTCAGGTATAAAGGGGGAAGTTCCACCCATTTCCATCACTTGAGTGCTGTGGAATAAAGGACAGGTCACAGACTGATCTTCTCTCAAGCATGGGCCTCGTGTGCATTTATACTGTGTAGTAAGGACCTATCAATGGCGATGAGAAACTGGGATTTAAACCACGTGAGCATGGCCACTAGCAGAACAGACGAGAGGTACTGTGTTAAGGAACGGTTGGGACAGAGATTCAACATTGTTAAAGCAGCACACAGTTCTCCAGGCAGACAAGGGCAGTCAGGCATGCCCCAACATGTAGTCGAACCCAGAGGGGGAGTTCGACAGAGACAATGACAAGCTGAACAGCGATTCACGCCATTGCAAGGGACAATGCGGCCAGTAATGGGGCCATCAACACCTGTTAATGGTGCACTCAAGGACAGTCACAGGGGCAGTCAGGGACGATCGACTGGCAAGGGACCTTTTGTTCCAAACCGCAACTGTGTTAAGGAATGGTTGGGAGAGAGGGGCAGTACTGAGGGAGTGCCGCACTGTCGGAGGGGCAGTATTGAGGGAGCCCCGCACTGTCGGAGGGGCAGTACTGAGGGAGTGCCGCACTGTCGGAGGGGCAGTACTGAGGGAGTGCCGCACTGTCGGAGGGGCAGTACTGAGGGAGTGCCGCACTGTCGGAGGGGCAGTATTGAGGGAGTGCCGCACTGTCGGAGGGGCAGTACTGAGGGAGTGCCGCACTGTCGGAGGGGCAGTACTGAGGGAGTGCCGCACTGTCGGAGGGGCAGTATTGAGGGAGTGCCGCACTGTCGGAGGAGCAGTACTGAGGGAGTGCCGCACTGTCGGAGGGGCAGTATTGAGGGAGTGCCGCACTGTCGGAGGAGCAGTACTGAGGGAGTGCCGCACTGTCGGAGGGGCAGTACTGAGGGAGTGCCGCACTGTCGGAGGGGCAGTACTGAGGGAGCCCCGCACTGTCGGAGGGGCAGTACTGAGGGAGTGCTGCACTGTCGGAGGGGCAGTACTGAGGGATCATTATATTATATTCAATTCCCTCATCTAAATCATTGCTGTATATTGTAAAGCGCTGGGGTCCCAGCACTGAGCCCTGCGGCACTCCACTAGTCACTGCCTGCCATTCTGAAAAGGACCCGTTTATCCCGACTCTCTGCTTCCTGTCTGCCAACCAGTTCTCTCTCCACGTCAGTACATTACCCCCAATACCATGTGCTTTGATTTTGCACCAATCGCTTGTGTGGGACCTTGTCAAAAGCCTTTTGAAAGTCCAAATACACCACATCCACTGGTTCTCCCTTGTCCACATTACGAGTGAATAGTATCGATGCATTTAAGGGGAGGGAGAAGGGAATAGAGGGTTATGCTGATGATTTAGATGAGGTAAGAGGGGAGGAGGCTCGAGTGTAGCGTAAACACCGGCACGGACTGGTGGGGCCCAATGGCCTGTTTCTGTGCCGGGCTGCAGAAATATAAATATCTTTCCCCCTTCACACGCTTTATTCCCTGTCTGATCACACGATGCCTTTGCTCTGCTGTATTTGCTCCCTCCTCCAGACACAACAAATCTGCTGGGTCGATTACAGGGAGCGAGGGAGTGAAGCAAGGACGTGTGTAGGGGTGAGGGAGAGCGGAGGGAGAGAGGGAGTGAATCAGGGCGGAGCGAAGGGATGGCGAGAGAGGAGGGAGAGAGGGAGTGAATCAGGGCGGAGCGAAGGGATGGAGAGAGCGGGGGGAGAGAGGGAGTGAATCAGGGCGGAGCGAAGGGATGGAGAGAGCGGGGGGGAGAGAGGGAGTGAATCAGGGCGGAGCGAAGGGATGGAGAGAGAGGAGGGAGAGAGGGAGTGAATCAGGGCGGAGCAAAGGGGTGGGGGAGAGCGGAGGGAGAGAGGGAGTGAATCAGGGCGGAGCGAAGGGATGGAGAGAGCGGAGGGAGAGAGGGAGTGAATCAGGGCGGAGAGGGAGAGCGGAGGGAGAGAGGGAGGGAATCAGGGCGGAGCGAAGGGATGGAGAGAGAGGAGGGAGAGAGGGAGTGAATCAGGGCGGAGCGAAGGGATGGAGAGAGAGGAGGGAGAGAGGGAGTGAATCAGGGCGGAGTGAAGGGGTGAGAGAGAGCGGGGGGGAGAGAGGGAGTGAATCAGGGCGGAGCGAAGGGGTGAGAAAGAGCGGGGGGGAGAGAGGGAGTGAATCAGGGCGGAGCAAAGGGGTGAGAGAGAGCGGGGGGGAGAGAGGGAGTGAATCAGGGCGGAGAGGGAGAGCGGAGGGAGAGAGGGAGTGAATCAGGGCGATGCGAAGGAGTGGGGGAGAGCGGAGGGAGAGACAGGGAGTGAGGAGGTGGAGGTGGGGGAGAGGGGTGGGGTGGAGAGAGAGGGTGGGGGGGCCAGTCAGAGACTGAGAGATTCGAACAGACGACCAAACTCCCTTCAATGGGTTCCATCCAACCGACGGTAACATGGCCCCCAGCCTATCCCCCGCCTCAACACCAGACCATCCCCTTCAAGTTCAGCTCCTCCGAAACTCATCCCCCCGGAATCTTCAACTCCTCCAGTCCCAAAACACCTCCCTATCTCTGTAACCCCCTCCAGCCCCTACACCCCTCCCTATCTCTGTAACCCCCTCCAGTCCCTACACCCCTCCCTATCTCTATAACCTCCTCCAGCCCTATACCCCTCCCTATCTCTGTAACCCCCTCCAGCCCCTTCACCCCTCCCTATCTCTGTAACCTCCTCCAGTCCCTACACCCCTCCCTATCTCTGTAACCTCCTCCAGCCCCTACACCCCTCCCTATCTCTGTAACCCCCTCCAGCCCCTACACACCTCCCTATCTCTGTAACCTCCTCCAGCCCCTACACCCCTCCCTATCTCTGTAACCTCCTCCAGTCCCGACAACCCTCCCTATCTCTGTAACCTCCTCCAGTCCCGACAACCCTCCCTATCTCTGTAACCTCCTCCAGCCCCTACACCCCTCCCTATCTCTGTAACCTCCTCCAGCCCCAACACCCCTCCCTATCTCTGTAACCTCCTCCAGCCCCTACACCCCTCCCTATCTCTGTAACCTCCTCCAGCCCCGACACCCCTCCCGATCTCTGTAACCTCCTCCAGTCCCGACAATCCTCCCTATCTCTGTAACCTCCTCCAGCCCCTACACCCCTCCCTATCTCTGTAACCTCCTCCAGCCCCCTACACCCCTCCCTATCTCTGTAACCTCCTCCAGCCCCTGCACCCCTCCCTATCTCTGTAACCCCCTCCAGCCCCTACACCCCTCCCTATCTCTGTAACCTCCTCCAGCCCCTACACCCCTCCCTATCTCTGTAACCTCCTCCAGCCCCTACACCCCTCCCTATCTCTGTAACTCCCTCCAGCCCCACACCCCTCCCTATCTCTGTAACCTCCTCCAGCCCCTACACCCCTCCCTATCTCTGTAACCTCCTCCAGCCCCGACACCCCTCCCGATCTCTGTAACCTCCTCCAGTCCCGACAACCCTCCCTATCTCTGTAACCTCCTCCAGCCCCTACACCCCTCCCTATCTCTGTAACCTCCTCCAGCCCCCTACACCCCTCCCTATCTCTGTAACCTCCTCCAGCCCCTGCACCCCTCCCTATCTCTGTAAACCCCTCCAGCCCCTACACCCCTCCCTATCTCTGTAACCTCCTCCAGCCCCTACACCCCTCCCTATCTCTGTAACCTCCTCCAGCCCTATACCCCTCCCTACCGTTGGCGACAAGGTTCAACACCGCCTCCAGTGCGCCAGTGCAGCCTTCGGCCGCCTGAGGGAGAGAGTGTTTGAAGACCAGGGCCTCAAATCCACCACCCAGCTCATGGTCTACAGGGCTGTAGTGATACCCGCCCTCCTGTATGGCTCAGAGACATGGACCATGTACAGTAAACACCTCAAGTCGCTGGAGAAATACCACCAACGATGTCTCCGCAAGATCCTGCAAATCCCCCGGGAGGACAGATGCACCAACGTTAGCGTCCTCGACCAGGCCAACATCCCCAGCATCGAAGCACTGACCACACTCGACCAGCTCCGCTGGGCAGGGCCACATTGTCCGCATGGCCCCCAGACACGAAACTCCCCAAAGCAAGCGCTCTACTCGGAACTCCTTCACGGCAAGCGAGCCAAAGGTGGGCAGAGGAAACGTTACAAGGGACCACCCTCAAAGCCTCCCTGATAAAGTGCAGGAAGTGCATCCGGGAGGGAGCTGAGCACCTCGAGTCTCGTCGCCGAGAGCGTGCAGAAACCAAGCGCAGGCAGCGGAAGGAGCGTGCAGCAAACCAGTCCCACCCACCCCTTCCCTCAACCACTATCTGTCCCACCCTCCCCTTCCCTCAACGTCTATCTGTCCCACCCTCCCCTTCCCTCAACCACTATCTGTCCCACCCTCCCCTTCCCTCAACGTCTATCTGTTCCACCCTCCCCTTCCCTCAACGTCTATCTGTTCCACCCTCCCCTTCCCTCAACGTCTATCTGTCCCACCCTCCCCTTCCCTCAACCACTATCTGTCCCACCTGTGACAGGGACTGTAAACATAGAAACATAGAAAATAGGAGCAGGAGTAAGCCATTCGGCCCCTCGAGCCTGCACCACCATTCAATATGATCATGGCTGGCCCTCTATCTCAACACCATATTCCCGCTTTCTCCCCATACCCCTCGATGCCTTTTGTGTCTAGAAATCTATCTGTCTCCCTCTTAAATATATTCACTGACTTGGCCTCCACAGCCTCCTGTGGTAGAGAATTCCACAGGTTCACCACCCTCTGAGTGAAGACATTTCTCCTCATCTCGCTCCTAAATTTCCTACCCCGTATCCTGAGACTGTGTGACCCCTTGTTCTAGACTTCCCAGCCCCGGGGAAACACCCTCCCCACATCCAGTCTGTCCAACCCCGTCAGAACTTTATACCTTTCAGTGAGATCCCCTCTTATTCTTCTAAACTCCAGTGAATACAGGCCCAGTCGACCCAATCTCTCCTCATACCACAGTCCTGCCATCCCAGGAATCAGTCTGGTGAACCTTCGCTGCACTCCCTCTATGGTGAGTATATCCTTCCTTAGGTAAGGAGACCAGAACTGTACACAATACTCCAGGTGTGGTCTCACCAAGGCCCTGTATAACTGGAGTAAGACATCCTTGCTCCTGTACTCAAATCCTCTTGCACTGAAGGCCAACATACCATTTGCCTTCCTAACTGCTTGCTGCACCGGCATGTCTGCTTTCAATGTCTGGTGTACAAGGTCACCCAGGTCCCTCTGTACATCGACACCCAGGTCCCTCTGTACATCGACACCCAGGTCCCTCTGTACATCCACACCCAGGTCCCTCTGTACATCCACACCCAGGTCCCTCTGTACATCCACACCCAGGTCCCTCTGTACATCCACACCCAGGTCCCTCTGTACATCCACACCCAGGTCCCTCTGTACATCGACACCCAGGTCCCTCTGTACATCCACACCCAGGTCCCTCTGTACATCCACACCCAGGTCCCTCTGTACATCCACACCCAGGTCCCTCTGTACATCGACACCCAGGTCCCTCTGTACATCCACACCCAGGTCCCTCTGTACATCCACACCCAGGTCCCTCTGTACATCGACACCCAGGTCCCTCTGTACATCCACACCCAGGTCCCTCTGTACATCGACACCCAGGTCCCTCTGTACATCGACACCCAGGTCCCTCTGTACATCCACACCCAGGTCCCTCTGTACATCGACACCCAGGTCCCTCTGTACATCGACACCCAGGTCCCTCTGTACATCCACACCCAGGTCCCTCTGTACATCGACACCCAGGTCCCTCTGTACATCCACACCCAGGTCCCTCTGTACATCGACACTTCCCAAGCCATCTCCATTTCAATAATACTTTGTCCTTATGTTTTTCCGACCAAAGTGGATAACTTCACATTTATCCATGTTATACTGCATCTGCCATGTGTTTGCCCACTCGCTCAACCGATCTAAATCGCCTTGCAGCCTCTTTGCATCCTCCTCACAACTCACAATCCCACCTAGTTCTGTGTCATAGAAACATAGAAAATAGGTGCAGGAGTAGGCAGATGACACTAAGCTGGGTGGCAGTGTGAGCTGCGAGGAGGATGCTATGAGGCTGCAGGGTGACTTGGACAGGTTAGGTGAGTGGGCAAATGCCTGGCAGATGCAGTATAATGTGGATAAATGTGAAGTTATCCACTTTGGTTGTAAAAACAGAGAGACAGAATATTATCTGAATGGTGACAGATTAGGAAAAGGGGAGGTGCAACGAGACCTGGGTGTCATGGTACATCAGTCATTGAAGGTTAGCATGCAGGTACAGCAGGTGGTGAAGAAGACAAATGGCATGTTGGCCTTCATAGCGAGGGGATTTGAGTACAGGGGCAGGGAGGTGTTACTACAGTTGTACAGGGCCTTGGTGAGGCCACACCTGGAGTATTGTGGACAGTTTTGGTCTCCTAACTTGAGGAAGGACATTCTTGCTATTGAGGCAGTGCAGCGAAGGTTCACCAGACTGATTCCCGGGATGGCAGGACTGACATATGAGGACAACTGGGCTTGTATTCACTGGAGTTCAGAAGAATGAGAGGGGATCTCATCGGAACGTTTAAAATTCTGACGGGTTTAGACATGTGAGATGCAGGAAGAATGTTCCCAATGTTGGGAAAGTCCAGAACCAGGGGTCACAGTCTAATGATAAGGGGTGAGCCATTTAGGACCGAGATGAGGAGAAACTTCTTCACCCAGAGGAGTGGTGAACCTGTGGAATTCTCTACCACAGAAAGTTGTTGAGGCCAATTCACTAAATATATTCAAAAAGGAGTTAGATGTAGTCCTTACTACTCGGGGGATCAAGGGGTATGGCGAGAAAGCAGGAATGGGGGACTGAAGTTGCATGTTCAGCCATGAACTCATTGAATGGTGGTGCAGGCTCGAAGGGCCGAATGGCCTACTCCTGCACCTATTTTCTATGTTTCGATGTTTAATCCCACCTAGTTTTGTGTAGTCAGCAAACCCGGAAATATTACAATTGGTTCCCCTCATCCAAATCATTTATATATATATTGTGAATAGCTGGGGCCCCAGCATTGATCCCTGTGGTACCCCACTAGTCACTGCCTGCCACCCCGAAAAAGACCCGTTTATTCCTACTCTCTGTTTCCTGTCAGTTAACCATTTTTCAATCCATGCCAGTGCATTACCCCCAATCCTATGTGCTTTAATTTTGCACACTGACCTCTTATGTGGGACTTTATCAAAGGCCTTCTGAAAATACACTACATCCACTGGTTCTCCCCTTATCTATTCTATCAGTTACATCCTCAAAAAACTCCAGGAGGTTTGTCAAACATTGAAGTAACTGTAGTAACCCTAACCCTAACCCTTGCTCCTGTACACAAATCGTCACTCTTTCAACAGGGTTCCTGACGCAGTGCGTCTCAGTCTCTCTCTCCCTCTCGCCTCAAAGCGGGAAGGTGTTTGGCTTGAGACCCCACTCCAGGGTACTCGAACCACAAAAGATCTGACAAACAGAGAACAGAGAGTCGGGATAAATGGGTCATTCTCAGGTTGGCAACCAGTAACCAGTGGGGTGTCGCAGGGAATCAGTGCTGGGACCGCAACTATTTACAATCTATATTAACCACTTGGAAGAAGGGACCGAGTGTAACGTAGCCAGGTTTGCTGACGATACAAAGATGGGAGGAAAAGCAATGTGTGAGGAGGACACAAAAAACCTCCAAAAGGGCATAGACAGGCTAAGTGAGTGGGCAGAAATTTGGCAGATGAGAGTATAATGTTGGAAAGTGTGAGGTCATGCACTTTGGCAGAAAAAATCAATTGGAGAAAGATTGCAAAGTGCCGCAGTACAGCGGGACCTGGGGGTTACTTGTACATGAAACACAAAAGGTTAGTATGCAGGTACAGCAAGTGATCAGGAAGGCCAATGGTATCTTGGCCTTTATTGCAAAGGGGATGGAGTATAAAAGCAGGGAAGTCTTGCTACAGTTATACAGGGTATTGGTGAGGCCACACCTGGAGTACTGCGTGCAGTTTTGGTTTCCATATTTACGAAAGGATATACTTGCTTTGGAGGCAGTTCAGAGAAGGTTCACTCGGTTGATTCCGGGGATGAGGGGGTTGACTTATGAGGAAAGGTTGAGGAGGTTGGGCCTCTTCTCATTGGAATTCAGAAGAATGAGAGGTGATCTTATGGAAACGTATCAGATTATGAGGGGGCTTGACAAGGTGGATGCAGAGAGGATGTTTCCACTGATGGGGGAGACTAGAACTAGGGGGCATGGTCTTAGAATAAGGGGCCGCCCATTTTAAAACTGAGATGAGGAGGAATTTCTTCTCTCAGAGGGTTGTAAATCTGTGGAACTCGCTGCCTCAGAGAGCTGTGGAAGCCGGGACATTGAATAAATTTAAGACAGAAATAGACAGTTCCTTAACCGATAACGCATGCCGCACGTTTTGCTGAAATGAAGGACTTGAACGTTCTCGAAACAAGACCCTGGAATCCAGGACCTGATTTATTTGATTCTGAATGAATAATGTTCCTCTGGGAGGTGTGGGGGAGGGGTGAGATCGGAGGGGGCAATGGGGTCCAAGGGTGACGGAGGTATTGGAGGGGATTTTCGAGGCGGGTTCACAGGGGCCGGT
>NW_027254904.1:0-139114 GCF_044704955.1 Pristiophorus japonicus
CCCCCTCCTTCTCTCTCCTACCCCCCCCTCCTTTCTCTCCTACCCCCCTCCTTTCTCTCCTACCCCCCCTCCTTTCTCTCCTACCCCCCCTCCTTTCTCTCCTACCCCCCCTCCTTTCTCTCCTACCCCCCCTCCTTTCTCTCCTACCCCCCCCTCCTTTCTCTCCTACCCCCCCTCCTTTCTCTCCTACCCCCCCCTCCTTTCTCTCCTACCCCCCCTCCTTTCTCTCCTACCCCCCCCTCCTTTCTCTCCTACCCCCCCTCCTTTCTCTCCTACCCCCCCTCCTTTCTCTCCTACCCCCCTCCTTTCTCTCCTACCCCCCCTCCTTTCTCTCCTACCCCCCTCCTTTCTCTCCTACCCCCCCTCCTTTCTCTCCTACCCCCCCTCCTTTCTCTCCTACCCCCCCTCCTTTCTCTCCTACCCCCCCTCCTTTCTCTCCTACCCCCCCTCCTTTCTCTCCTACCCCCCCTCCTTTCTCTCCTACCCCCCCTCCTTTCTCTCCTACCCCCCCCTCCCCCCTTTCTCTCCTACCCCCCCTCCTTTCTCTCCTACCCCCCTCCTTTCTCTCCTACCCCCCCTCCTTTCTCTCCTACCCCCCCTCCTTTCTCTCCTACCCCCCCTCCTTTCTCTCCTACCCCCCCTCCTTTCTCTCCTACCCCCCTCCTTTCTCTCCTACCCCCCTCCTTTCTCTCCTACCCCCCCTCCTTTCTCTCCTACCCCCCCCTCCTTTCTCTCCTACCCCCCCTCCTTTCTCTCCTACCCCCCCCTCCTTTCTCTCCTACCCCCCTCCTTTCTCTCCTACCCCCCCTCCTTTCTCTCCTACCCCCCCTCCTTTCTCTCCTACCCCCCCTCCTTTCTCTCCTACCCCCCCTCCTTTCTCTCCTACCCCCCCTCCTTTCTCTCCTACCCCCCCTCCTTTCTCTCCTACCCCCCTCCTTTCTCTCCTACCCCCCTCCTTTCTCTCCTACCCCCCCTCCTTTCTCTCCTACCCCCCCTCCTTTCTCTCCTACCCCCCCTCCTTTCTCTCCTACCCCCCCTCCTTTCTCTCCTACCCCCCCTCCTTTCTCTCCTACCCCCCCTCCTTTCTCTCCTACCCCCCCTCCTTTCTCTCCTACCCCCCCTCCTTTCTCTCCTACCCCCCTCCTTTCTGCCTACCCCCCTCCTTTCTCTCCTACCCCCCCTCCTTTCTCTCCTACCCCCCCCTCCTTTCTCTCCTACCCCCCCCTCCTTTCTCTCCTACCCCCCCTCCTTTCTCTCCTACCCCCCCTCCTTTCTCTCCTACCCCCCCTCCTTTCTCTCCTACCCCCCCTCCTTTCTCTCCTACCCCCCTCCTTTCTCTCCTACCCCCCCTCCTTTCTCTCCTACCCCCCCTCCTTTCTCTCCTACCCCCCCTCCTTTCTCTCCTACCCCCCCTTCTCTTACCCCCCTCCTTTCTCTCCTACCCCCCCCTCCTTTCTCTCCTACCCCCCCTCCTTTCTCTCCTACCCCCCCTCCTTTCTCTCCTACCTCCCCCCTCCTTTCTCTCCTACCCCCCCTCCTTTCTCTCCTACCCCCCTCCTTTCTCTCCTACCCCCCCTCCTTTCTCTCCTACCCCCCCTCCTTTCTCTCCTACCCCCCCTCCTTTCTCTCCTACCCCCCTCCTTTCTCTCCTACCCCCCCTCCTTTCTCTCCTACCCCCCCCTCCTTTCTCTCCTACCCCCCCTCCTTTCTCTCCTACCCCCCCTCCTTTCTCTCCTACCCCCCTCCTTTCTCTCCTACCCCCCCTCCTTTCTCTCCTACCCCCCTCCTTTCTCTCCTACCCCCCCTCCTTTCTCTCCTACCCCCCCTCCTTTCTCTCCTACCCCCCCTCCTTTCTCTCCTACCCCCCCTCCTTTCTCTCCTACCCCCCTCCTTTCTCTCCTACCCCCCTCCTACCCCCTCCTTTCTCTCCTACCCCCCCTCCTTTCTCTCCTACCCCCCCTCCTTTCTCTCCTACCCCCCCTCCTTTCTCTCCTACCCCCCCTCCTTTCTCTCCTACCCCCCTCCTTTCTCTCCTACCCCCCTCCTTTCTCTCCTACCCCCCCTCCTTTCTCTCCTACCCCCCCTCCTTTCTCTCCTACCCCCCCTCCTTTCTCTCCTACCCCCCCTCCTTTCTCTCCTACCCCCCCTCCTTTCTCTCCTACCCCCCTCCTTTCTCTCCTACCCCCCCTCCTTTCTCTCCTACCCCCCCTCCTTTCTCTCCTACCCCCCCTCCTTTCTCTCCTACCCCCCCTCCTTTCTCTCCTACCCCCCCTCCTTTCTCTCCTACCCCCCCTCCTTTCTCTCCTACCCCCCTCCTTTCTCTCCTACCCCCCCTCCTTTCTCTCCTACCCCCCCTCCTTTCTCTCCTAACCCCCTTCCTTTCTCTCCTACCCCCCCCTTCCTTTCTCTTCCCCCCCCCCCTCCCTCCTTTCTCTTCCCCCCTCCCCTCCTTTCTCTCCCTCCCCCCCCCTCCTTTCCCCCCCCCCCCAACCCCCTCTCAAGCAGAGAGAGACGCGGGGGGGCGTCCCAGCACGCTGTTGGAGGGTTCCCGGTACTGAGAGCACAAACTTGATTTTTTTAAAAAAAATTATTTTTTGATTGATTTATTGATTTATCATTTATTATTGATGATGGCTCTTTATTTGTAAAAGTGAAATGGTTAATGTTTGTAAACTTCCCTCCCTTTCCCCCCCCCCCCCCCACCCCCCATCTCTTGTTCCCTACGCCTGATTTAGAAGTGTAGGCAAGGTTTTTCTGAGCGTACAAAAATCTACACTTACTCCATTCTAAGTTAGTTTGTAGTAAGTTTTCGCTGCCTAAACTTGCAAAACAGGCATAAGTGGCTGGACACGCCCCCCCTTTTGGAAAAAAATCTGTTCTAAAATGAAACTATTCTAACTCACTAGAACTGGAGCAAACTAAATGCCGAGAATTGCAATTTCTAAGATGCTCCATTCTAAACTAGTTGCTCCTATTTCCCATTTGTGTAGAAAAGTTTTCTAATTTCACTCCTGAACGGTCTACCTCTAATTTTTAGACTCTGCCCCCTAGTCCTAGAATTCCTTACCAGTGGAAATAGTTTCTCTCTCTCTAACCTATCTGTTCCTCTTAATATCTTGAAACCCGATGGGGTGATCAGATCAGATTCTAAATTCTAGGGAATACAACCCTAATTTGTCTAATCTCTCCTTGTAATTTAATCCTTTAAATCCCGGTATCGTTCTGGTAAACTTGCGCTGTACTCCCTCCAAGGCCAATATTTCCTTCCTACGGTGTGGTGCCCAGAACTGCTCACCGTATTCCAGGCATGGTCTAATGAGGGTTTTGTAAAACTGCAGCATAACTAACTTGTATTCTCATCGTCTAGATATAAAGGTAGGCATCCCATTAGCCTTTTTGATTATATTCTGTACCTGTTCATGACATTTTAATGATCTATGCACTCTTTTGGACCTCCACTGTTTTTAGACTTTCGCCATTTAGAGAGAACACTGTTCTATCGTTTTTTTAGTCTAAAGTGGATGGCCTCACATTTGCCTGCATTGAAATTCATTTGCCACAGTTTAGCCCATTCACTTAATTTGTCGATATCCCTTTGTAATTTTTTGCTTCCATCTACACTTTCTGTGCCATCACCCAAGTCGTTAATAAATACTGTGAAAAGCTGAGGCCCAAACATATATCCCCGTGGGACATTATTTAGTCACCACCTGCTAATTAAGAGTACCTACCCATTATCCCTACTGCCTGTCTCCTGCCAGGTCAGAATGTGCCCCCAATTCCGTGGGCTTCTACCGTAGTTAACAGTCTCTTATGTGGGACTTTATCAAATGCCTCTGGAAGTCCATATAAATGACATCCATAGACATTCCCCTGTCCAGTACTTTAGTCACCTCTTCAAAAAATTCTATCAAGTTTGTCAGGCATGATCTACCTTTCACAAATCCACGCTGGCTCTCTGATCAACTTAAAATTTTCAAGGTGTTTAGTCATCCTATCTTTAAATATAGATTCCAGCTGTTTCCCAACAACAGATGTTAGGCTAACTGGTCTATAATTCCCTGGTTTCCCCCTCTCACCGTTTTTAAATAGCAGTGACGTGCGCAATTTTCCAATCTAAAAGAACAGTTCCTGAATTGAGAGAATTTTGGAAGATCATAGGGCCCAAGTTTCCACAGGATAAAAAACGGGCGCCCCTTCGAGCTGGGCGCCCATTTTTCGCGCCTAAAACGGCGGCAGAAAAAAAACGCGCTATTCTCGAGCGCTTTGCAGCTCCTTGTCTGTTTGGCGCGGCGCCCAGGGGGGCGGAGCCTACACTCGCGCCGATTTTGTAAGTGGGAGGGGGCGGGTACTATTTAAATTAGTTTTTTTCCTGCCGGCAACGCTGCGCGTGCGCGTTGGAGCGTTCGCGCATGCTCGGTGTGAAAAAAACATTGGCACTCGGCCATTTTTGTAGTTCTTTGTAGCTGTTTAATTTTTGAACATTTTTTAATAAAATCACATTGCCATCAGCACTGAGGCTTCCCTTCTCACTGTCTCCTTCCCCTCCCTCCCCTGCGCGGCAACAAGCCGCTGTCTCCTTCCCCTCCCTCCCCTGCGCGGCAACAAGCCGCTGTCTCCTTCCCCTCCCTCCCCTGCGCAGCAACAAACGGCGGTTTCCTTCGAACGATGGCTGAAGCACTTTCACACAGGTAGGAAGATGGTTTATTTAATCTTTTCTTTGCTTATAAATGTTTATTCAGGTTGGATTTATTTGTATAATATTTGTAGAAGTATAAATAAGGATTGATTGTAGAATTTAATGAGTTCCCTTCCCCCCCCTTCCCCCCCCACCTCGTTCCCTACGCCTAATTTGTAACCCGCGCCTGATTTTTTAATGTGTAGAACAGGTTTTTTCAGTTCTACAAAAATCTTCACTTGCTCCATTCTACTTTAGTTTGGAGTACGTTTTCACTGGAAACTTTGAAATCAGGTGTCAGTGGCCGGACACGCCCCCTTTTGAAGAAAAAATTCTGTTCTAAAGTAGAACTGTTCTACCTCATTAGAACTACAGAAAGAAAAATGTGGAGAATTGCGATTTCTAAGATAGTCCGTTCTCCACCAGTTGCTCCTAAAAATCAGGTGCAAATCATGTGGAAACTTGGGCCCATAGTTAGGGCATCTGCAATGTGCTCATCTACTTCCTTTAAAACCCTCGGATGGAAACCATCTGGTCCTAGGTTGTGGTTCAGTGCTGTGGAAGTGATGGAGCCTCTTTGTCATGATACAGATTAGGATCTTCCTCCGATTTCTAAATCTCCAACTAACTGTGGTATCAGGACAAGCCATTAACAGCAACAACTAGCATTCAAATTGCAAGTGTAGTAAAATGTCCATAATTGCTATACAGAGGTAAAATGAAAAGAGAGGGAGGGTAACCTAAGTGAGAGGGGCTGAGGTTGTTTAAGGCTCTGCCATCAATGATGGGACGAAGGGAAAGTGAGATGCACAAAAGACCAGAGTTGACCTAAGGGTGCTGGAGGGTGCATAAATCTGGAGAAGATTGCAAAATTTAGTTGGGGTAAAGTCATGTCGATATTTGGAAGATGAGTTTAAAATCAATGACTTGGGGAATAAGGAGATAAATCGGTGAGGATGGCTGTGGTGGATGAAAAGGATGCTTTATGGGCAGTAGAATTTTGAATGAGTTGAAGTCTGTGTTGGGAAGAGGGTGGAGGCCAGCAAGAAAACCATGAGCAAAATCAAATTCAGAGATTACAGAAGCATGGATAATGTTGCTTGAGGTGAGGTCGGCAGGTACTGCTGTGGAGGTGCAGTTAAGCAGCCTTGGTGATGGACAGGATGTGGGTTTTGAAGTTTAGCTCTGTCAAACAGGACATGAGGCTATGCACAACCTGATTCAACCTAAGCAAGTTACTAGCAAGGGGATGCAATCAGTGACGAGACATTTGATGGCAGGAGGTGCAAATGGTCTTTGGCCTTAGCATTGCTAGTTCAAGCAGATTTTGATTGTACTGTGACTTGATATCGGTTATGCAGTCTGATAGCACAGATACGGTTATGCATTGAGGGAAAAGGTGGAACTGAATGTTGGCAGCACATTTATGGAAGTTGGGAGGACAGAAGACTAGGAAGCTTTTCAAAACCAGCAAAGAACGACTTAAAAAATGATTAAGAAATGGAAGATAGACTATGAAAGTAAACTAGCGCAAAATATAAAAACAGATAGCAAGAGTTTCTATAGGTATATAAAAAGAAAAAGGGTGACTAAAGTAAATGTTGGTCCCTTAGAGGGGGGGGGGAAGAAACTTAACACAATCACTAAGGAGGTGGTACTCAGTAAGATAATGGGACTAAAGGCAGATAAATCCCCTGGACCTGATGGCTTGCATCCTAGGGTCTTAAGAGAAGTAGCGGCAGCGATTGTGGATGCATTGGTTGTAATTTACCAAAATTCCCTGGATTCTGGGCACGTCCCAGAAGATTGGAAAACTGCAAATGTAACGCCCCTATTTTAAAAAAAAAAGAGGCAAACAAAAAGCAGGAAACTATAGACCAGTTAACCAAACATCTGTGGTTGGAAAAATGTTGGAGTCCATTATTAAAGAAGCAGCAGCAGGACATTTGGAAAAGCAAAATTCGATCAGGCAGAGTTAGCATGGATTTATGAAGGGGAAGTCATGTTAAACAAATTTGCTGGAGTTCTTTGAGGATGTAACGGACAGAGTGGATAAAGCCGAACTAGTGGATGTGGTATATTTGTACTTCCAGAAGGCATTTGTTAAGGTACCACCTAAAAGGGTAGTGCACAAGATAAAAGTTCATTGGATTGGGGGTAATATATTAGCATGGATAGAGGATTGGCTAACTAACAGACAACAGAGAGTCGGAATAAATGGATCATTCTCTGGTTGGCAACCAGTGTCTAGTGGGTGCCGCAGGGATCAGTGCTGGGACCCCAACTATTTACAATCTGTATTAACGACATGGAAGAAGGGACTGAGTGTAACGTAGCCAAGTTTACTGACGATACAAAGATGGGAAGAAAAGCAATGTGTGAGGAGGACACAAAAAATCTGCAAAAGGACATAGAGAGGCTAAATGAGCGGACAAAAATTTGGCAGATGGAGTATAATGTTGGAAAGTGTGAGGTCATGCACTTTGGCAGAAAAAAATCAAAGAGTAAGTTATTATTTAAATGGAGAAAGATTGCAAAGTGCTGCAGTACAGCGGGACCTGGGCATGAAACACAAAAGGATAGTATGCAGGCACAGCAAGTGATCAAGAAGGTCAATGATATCTTGGCCTTTATTGCAAAGGGGATGGAGTATAAAAGCAGGGAAGTCTTATTATAGCTATATAAGGTATTGGTGAGGCCACACTTGGAATACTGCATACAGTTTTGGTTTCCATATTTACGAAAGGATATATTTGCTTTAGAGGCAGTTCAAAGAAGGTTCACCAGGTTGATTCCGGGGATGAGGGAGGTGACTTATGAGGAAAGGTTGAGTAGGTTGGGCCTCGACTCATTAGAATTCAGAAGAATGAGATGATCTTATCGAAACGTGTAGGATTATGAGGGGGCTTGACAAGGTGGATGCAGAGAGGATGTTTCCACTGATGCGGGAGACTAGAACTAGAGGGCATGATCTTAGAATAAGGGGCCGCCCATTTAAAACACAGATGAGGAGAAATATTTTCTTCTCAGCGTTGTAAATCTGTGGAATTCGCTGCCTCAGAGAGCTGTGGAAACTGGGACATTGAATAAATTTAAGAGAGAAATAGACAGTTTCTTAGGGGATAAGGCTTTATGGGGAGCAGGCGAGGAAGTGGAGCTGAGTCCATGATTAGATCAGCCATGATCTTATTGAATGGTGGAGCAGGCTCGAGGGTCCGTATGGCCTACTCCTGTTCCTATTTCTCATGTTCTTATGACCCCATTTCAGAGAGCTTAGAGCTGGGTAACAGTTGATGAGGGTGAATGAGTCAAGGTCAATAAAAGTTGCCATTAAAAAATTTCAAATAAGTTTAGGAACTAGAGAGGGTATTTAATGGTCAGGAGTTGGGTCGCATGGAAGAAATGAGCTTGGAGAGGACAGAGCTGTTGTCTATCTGTAAAGCATGCACTCCCATGTTCTGCCACCAGGGAGCTCATCCCCTGAAGTCCGAAGGGATCCCATCATCCCTTGGGAGCACTGTATATAAGCCGGCCCCTAAGGCCAATTCCTCACTCTGGAGTGTCTTAATAAAGACTGAGGTCACTGTTACTTTAACCTCCGAGAGCAGCCTCATCTGTGTTAGGAACACAATAACTGGCGACGAGGATGAGATTCCAACACAGATGCAGTAAACTGTGGGCATCCTGGAGAAGTTCTCGGAGGGTGAGGACTGGGAAGCCTATCTCGAACGGCTAGACCAGTACTTTGTAGCAAACGAGCTGGACGAAGAAGGAAGCGTTGCAAAAAGGAGAGCGGTCCTCCTCACCGTCTGCGGGGCATCGACCTACAGCCTCATGAAGAATCTTCTGGCTCCGGTGAAACCCACAGATAAGTCGCATGAGGAGCTGTGTACACTGGTTCGGGAGAAGGAGAGCGTGCTGATGGCGAGGTATCGGTTCTACACGTGCCAGCGATCTGAAGGTCAGGAAGTGGCGAGCTACGTCGCCGAGCTAAGGCGACTTGCAGGACAATGTGAGTTTGATGGCTACCTGGAGCAAAAGCTCAGAGACTTTTTTTATACTGGGCATTGGCCACGAGACCATCCTACGAAAACTTTTGACTGTAGAGACACCGACCCTCAGTAAGGCCATTGCGATAGCACAGGCGTTTATGTCCACCAGTGATAACACCAAACAAATCTCTCAGCACACAAGTGCTAGCAATGTTCATAAATTAACTGGAACTGTGTTTGCGAGCAGAAATGTACAGGGCAGAACCCACGAGTCTCCAGCTGCCAGCAAGCGTCAGGTGACCCAGATGACTGAGTCCCCAACAAAGGATGAATGCAAGGCAATTCACACCTTGTTGGCGTTGTGGAGGCTTCCATTCAGCTTATTCATGCCGCTTCAAAGGCTATGGAACTGCAAGAGCTGTGGAACAATGGGGCACCTCCAACGAGCTTGCGAATGAGCATTAAGCTCTGAAAAACCTGCTAACAACCACGTGGCAGAGGAAGATCGGTCCATGGTGGATCAAAGCAATTTCGAGCCTCAGAGGAGGCAGATGCTGAAGTAAATGGGGTGCACACATTTTCAACGAAATGTCCACCTTTAATGCTAAATGTAAAATTGAATGGCTTACCCGTAGCCATGGAACTGGACACTGGCGCTAGCCAATCCAGCATGAGTAAAAAGATGTTTGAGAGACTGTGGTGCAACAAGGCATTCAGACCAGCCCTGAGCCCCATCCACACGAAACTGAGAACGTACACCAAAGAACTTATCACTGTCCTGGGCAGCGCCATGGTCAAGGTCACCTACGAGGACACGATGCATGAACTGCCACTCTGGATTGTCCCGGGCGATGGCCCCACACTGCTTGGAAGGAGCTGGCTGGGCAAAATCCACTGGAACTGGGATGACATCCGAGCGCTATCACATGTCGATGAGGCCTCATGTACCCAGGTTCTTAACAAATTTCTTTCCCTTTTTGAGCCAAGCATTGGAAACTTTTCCGGGGCGAAGGTGCGGATCCACTTGGTCCCAGAGGCACAACCCATTCACCACAAGGCGCGAGCAGTACCTCACATGATGAGGGAGAGAGTGGAAAGCGAGCTGGACAGGCTGCAACGCGAGGGCATCATCTCCCCAGTGGAATTCAGCGAGTGGGCCAGCCCGATTGTTCCAGTACTCAAAAGTGATGGCACGGTCAGGATGTGTGGCGATTATAAAGTAACTATTATTCGTTTCTCGCTGCAGGACCAATACCCGCTACCTAAGGCAGACGACCTATTTGCGACGCTGGCAGGAGGCAAGATGTTCACCAAGCTTGACCTGACTTCGGCCTACATGTAGCAGTAGCTGGAGGAGTCTTCGAAGGGCCTCACTTGCATCAACACGCACAAGGGACTGTTCATCTACAACAGATGCCCGTTCCGAATTCGGTCGGCTGCAGCAATCTTCCAGAGAAACATGCAGAGCCTACTCGAGTCGGTACCACGCACGTTGGTCTTTCAGGAAGGTATATTGGTCACAGGTCGGGACGCCGCCAAACACCTACAAAACCTGGAGGAGGTCCTCCAGCGACTGGATCGCGTCGGGCTGCAGATGAATAGGTCGAAATGCATCTTCATGGCAACAGAAGTGGAGTATTTGAAGAGAAAGATTATGGCGGACGGCATTCAGCCTCTGTCTTGGCGTCTGTGGGCCTTCAGGAACGCGCCCAGGCCACAGAACGTCACGGAGCTGCGGTCGTTCCTGGGACTCCAACTATTTTGGTAACTTCCTACCGGGGTTAAGCACCCTTTTAGAGCCCCTACATGTGTTATTGCGCAAAGGTGAGAACTGGGTATGGGGGAAAAAAAACAAGTAATTGCTTTTGAGAAAGCCAGAAACATTTTATGCTCCAACAAGCTGCTTGTATTGTATAACCCGTGTAAAAGACTTGTGCTAGCAAGTGATGCGTCGTTGTACGGAGTCGGGTGTGTATTACAACAAGCTAACGTTGCGGGGAAGTTGCAACCTGTCGCCTATGTTTCCAGGAGCTTGTCTAAGGCCGAGAGGGCCTACAGCATGATTGAGAAAGAGGCATTAGCGTGTGTGTTCGGGGTAAAGAAAATGCATCAGTAAACCTGTTTGGCTTCAAATTTGAGCTGGAAACCGATCACAAGCCCCTCACATCCCTGTTCGCTGAAAACAAGGGGATAAACACGAATGCCTCAGCCCACATACAAAGGTGGGCACTCACGCTATAAGCGTATAACTATACCATCCGCCACAGGCCAGGTACTGAGAACTGTGCGGATGCTCTCAGTCGGCTACCATTGCCCACCACGGGGGTGGAAATGGCGCAGCCTGCAAACTTGTTGATGGTGGCATAGCCTGCAGACTTGTTGATGGTCATGGAAGCGTTTGAAAATGATAAGTCACCTGTCACGGCCCGCCAGATTAGGACTTGGACCAGCCAAGATCCTCTGCTGTCCCGAGTAAAATACTGTACTGCATGGGAGCTGGGCCAGCATCCCCGTTGAAATGCAAGAGCCAATCAAGCCATTCCAGCGGCGAAAGGACGAGCTGTCCATTCAGGCAGACTGCCTGTTGTGGGGTAACCGCGTAGTGCTACCAAAAAAGGACAGGGAGATGTTCATCTCTGATCTCCACAGCACACACCCGGGTATAGTAATGATGACAGCGATAGCCAGATCCCACATGTGGTGGCTCTGACTTCGAGTCCTGTGTACGGCAATGCAGCGTATGTGCTCAGTTGAGCAACGCGTCCAGAGAGGCACCACTAAGTTTGTGGTCCTGGCCCTCCAGACCATGGTCGAGGATACATGTCGGCTATGCGGGCCCGTTTCTCGGTAAAATGTTCCTGGTGGTGGTGAATGCTTTTTCAAAATGGATTGAATATGAAATAATGTCGGGAAGCACCGCCACCATTGAAAGCCTGAGGGCCATGTTTGCCACCCACAGCCTGCCTGACATACTGGTCAGTGATAACGGGCCATGTTTCACCAGTGCCGAATTTTAAGAATTCATGACCTGCAATTGGATCAAATATATCACCTTGGCCCTGTTTAAACCAGCCTCCAATGGGCAGGCAGAGTTGGCAGTACAAACAATCAAGCAGAGCCTTAAACGAGCCACAGAAGGCTCACTCCAAACCCGCCTGTCCTGAGTACTGCTCAGCTACCGTACGAGATCCCACTCGCTCACAGGGGTGCCCCCGGCTGAGCTGCTCATGAAAAGGATACTTAAAACCAGACTCTCGCTGGTTCACCCCAACCTGCATGATCAGGTAGAGAGCAGGCGGCAGCAACAAAATGTAAACGATGGTCGTGCCACTGTGTCACGGGAAATTGATCTGAATGACCCTGTGTATGTGCTAAACTATGGACATGGTCTCAAGTGGATCGCGGGCACGGTGATAGGATGTTTGTAGTCAAACTAGACAATGGACAAATTTGCAGAAAGCACCTGGACCGAACGAGGCTGTGGTTCACAGACTGCCCTGAACAACCCACAGCAGACACCACCTTTTTCGAGCCCACAACACACACCCAAAGGATCAACGACACCACGCCAGACCAGGAAATCAAACCCATCACGCCCAACAGCCCAGCAAGGCCAAGCTCACCGAGCAGCCCTGCAGGGCCAACAACACACCAGCCCAGTGAGGGCACAGCCAACACATCAGAACAGACATTTGTACCGAGGCGGTCCACCATGGAAAGAAAGGCTCCCGACAGCTTCGCGTTGTAAATAGTTTTCACTTTGACTTTGGGGGTGGGAGTGGTGATATGTATCTGTAAAGCATGCACTCTCATGTTCTGCCACCAAGGAGCTCATTCCCTGAAGTCCCAAGGGATCCCAGCATCCCTTGGGAGCACTGTATATAAGCTGGCCTTTAAGGCCTGTTCCTCACTCTGGAGTGTCTGAATAAAGACTGAGATCACTGTTACTTTAACCTCCCTGTGTGCAGCCTCATCTGTGTTAGGAATACAATAAGAGCAAAGGTGGAAGCGAAAATATGGTGTGTGGCATGGGAATGGAAAGAGGCGACGGTGGCGTCTGAGTCAGTACCATGGATGGTCTCACTCTTATGGACAAAGTAATCCACTAGTTATTTAAAGTTGGTGTTTGAGTTGAGAGTGGATGAGACGAGTCATCATGGACTAAAGGAGCTGTGGGTTGCCCTTGCCATCTAGAATAGTTCTCGACTAATAGGACGATTTATTAGAGGAGAGCGAGGCACAGTAGAGCTTAATGTGGATGAGTCAGGTCTGGCGATGAATAACTGGGCCTACTGTGTCCCCGGTAGCCCTCAGACCTGAGGGCCAGAAGATGGTATCAGTATGGTGGGAGATGGAATAATTTCATGGGAACAAGGACATCAAAAGAAGAGGTGAGGGAAAACTTGAGAAGGTCAGTAGTGACGGAGGTGTTGTGCAAGTGGAGGGCCAGAAGAAAATGACTTGGGTTAATTTTGTGATAGAGCTGAGGTTGTTTTTTTCTTGTGGCAAAAGTGTGGGTAGTTGGAGAAAGAGAAGAGATGTAGGAAGGGAGATGAAGTGATCCGAGACAGCTTTATTGCCATTCAAAACCTTGGAAGTAGAGAGGCCATGTGACGTGGCAAGGCTGAGAGGGTGGACGTGGGGTGGGTGGGATAGTTTATGTCAATGGTAAAATTGAGTGAGGACAAGGGAGCGAAGAAGTCAGGAAAAATAGCTGGAGAAGATTAGGTAGAGGTGAAATCAGCAGGATGAAGAGTAGCTCAGTGCAGAAGCTAAGGGAGGAGCTCTCAGTCCTGAAGTGAATGAGGATTGGAAGGTGTTGTGTGATTGGAGAGGTAAGGAGGGGTGGAAGAGGCTAAGTTGCCAGAGGAGTACTAGGAGAGGCCAAGGCCGAACTTGGTAATGAGAGCATTGGTGGTTTCGGTGGGGCAAGGGATAGAATGTGTAACTAGATAAAGGGGAAGGAGTTGCCCCAGGTATCTCCGACCTCCCTCCCTCTCATAAAATTGGTTTCTATCTGGTCCAGGATTTTAACAGATTCATGCACAATGTTCTTGTAGATGGTGAGGATCTTGTTCATGCATGAGTGAGCATTGTGGAGAGTAATGCGGACCAGAGCGCATATATTTACAAAACTTTTTGAGAGTGGAATTAATTTCTTCAAATATATAATTAAATAGGATGGACTGAAAAAGGGGCAAAAAAATGTGACCGGGGAGCTGGGCCATATTATTTACAGGTGTGAGATTGAACAAGATTTCAAGCTACTGTTAATGGTCTTTTAAAGATGTTTATTCTCTACAAGTTTATTTATAATTTACCTTGCACAATATGCTTTATATGAAACCATGGTAATTGTCATCTGGGTTTCATGGCATGTTAATTGCTAGTCATGGTTGTGACGCAGATTTCGTTTTAGCTTTTTCCAATCAATTATTCTGAAATTGTAATTGCATCATTTACATTTCTAATCTACCTAGTGGCAGCTATACATAGAATTACAGAAATTACAACAACATTTTGCCTTCGTCAGCTCCTAGGCTGGAGCTATCTCGTCTCATTTCGCTGTCCATTGCTGTACCCACTTGTACTCTTTTTTTTTTAATAAAAAATTCTCCCTTAATTCCCTTTCAATTGATGTTACAGTCTCTTTCTTAATAGCCATTTATGATAAAGATGCTGCATACTGTAACTCTCAGTGTGAAAACATGTCCTCTAACTTCCCCTTCATTCTGGGTTTGGTAATTCTGAGTTTATTCCTGCTTGTTACTGATTCCGGAACTCGTGGAAACAATCTTCCACTTTTTAACCTCTTAAAATATTTATGAATTCTGAAAGCTTCTACATTGTCTGTTCCAATGGTCCTTTCTTCATTCCTTTAACCTTATTTCTGGTGTAATTTAATGAATTTTCAGTATCCCCTTTTTATGGCCCAATATCTTTCCTATAATAGAACTGCACATAATGCTCTAACTGTGGCCTAATCAATATCCTGTACAAGTTAAGTGCCACTTTTTGTCTTTTATATTCAATGCCCCATATATAAAACCCAGAATGCCATTTGCTTTTATAATGGCCTTTTCTACCTGAACTCTCTCTTTTTAAAGATCTATGTATCTGCACCATTAAATCCCTCTCATCCTCTACTTTAAGAACCCTACTGTTTGAGGTATACTTCTTTTCACTGTCCTATTTCCCCAATTTGTACAGCTTCACATTTTACTCTGTATACCTTTTACTTACCCTTCTTATGACTCCTGCAATCTTTTGCAATCTTTCTTGGTTTGCCATGCCTCCTAATATGGTATTAACAGCAAATTTTGATGTAACTTCCTCTCGTGTCTATTTTCAAGTCATTTATTTTATACAATGAAAAACAGAAGAGCACACAGCTCATATTTATGGACCACACATCAATCTAGAAAATATCCATTTACACCTACTTTCTGCCTCTGTTCCCAAACCATCTTTCTATCCATACAACTACAGTCCTTTGAATATCATGTTTGTCCTAATTTTTGCAACAAGTCTCTTGTGTGCCACCTTCTGAAAATGCTTCTGAAAATCCATCCATACAAGACATACCCCATTCCCTTTCTCTATACACTGTAGTGCCAGCTGTGGCTCAGTGGGTAGCCCACTCACCTCCAAGTCAGAAGGTTGTGGGTTCAAGTCCCACACTTGAGCACACAAAAGAAGATCTAGGCTGACACTCTAATGCAGTGCTGAGGGAATGCTGCATGTCAGAGGTGCTATCTTTCGGATGAGACGTTAAACCGAGGCCCCGTCTGCTCTCTCAAGTGGATGTAAAAGTTCCCATGGCACTATTTCGAAGAAGAACAGGGGAGTTATCTCCGGTGTCCTGGCCAATATTGACCCCTCAATCAACATAATAAAAAACAATATTATCTGGTCATTATCACATTGCTATTTGCTTGTATGCAAATTGGCTGCCGTGTTTCCCACATTACAACAGTGACTCCGGACTCAATTTTGGTTGAGCCCATTTTTCGGCGCACTTACCGGAGTTGCGCCGCTTACCTGCATTCCGAGATGCGCCTAAAAATGTTGTTGTCACGTTGGCCGCTGTCCAGTCTCTTCACTGCAGTCATGTGGCCAGTCGAGTCGGGGGTGGAGCCAGCGTTCTGTGCCGAAAACTCTGCCAGGACGTCTGCACATGCGCAGTGGAGTCTGCTGGTGATGTCCGCGCATGAGCAATCGCGCTGAGAGTCTGCAACAACAGTAGATCTCTCACTTTCAGAGCGTGGCGATAGGCTCCTTCAGGTAAAGTTCTCTGCATTTATTCTGTCTCCCGTGTTGGGCTAGGGGCAGGCAGGAGAACTGATAGAAATCACCGGCACTATCAATCAGTTCTCCTGCCTGCCCCTAGCCCGGCCGAGTGGCCTCCAGGCTGTATGCAAAGAAAACCCAAAGGAAACCCTTTGAGCATGGCTCCTCACTGAGTGTGGGACTGCTGAGTTTGATGACAGAGTATCTTGGTGAATTTGTTTGTGCATTAAGATAAAGGTTGAGGAATGGAATATCTTTTTCCTTTTGTGGAACTGGTTGCACTTACTACTGTCAAGTTGAGCAAATGTTTTTTGCAGTGTCGAGTTTCTATTTTTACGTAGTCTATCATTCGAGGTTTTGTTTGCAAGGTTTGGTGGTTTGTAAGACTTGGTGGTTTAGGTGCAGGTCCTCTCCGCTTCCTGCCCCTATCCCAGGCCAAATGGCCTCCGATGTACCTACCTGCGTGATTTCTTTAATTCTCAGCAAGGGTTTTCTGAAGTGGCCACATACGCTGGCCTAAGTATAAATGGAGTAACTATTAGCTGGCCAAAGCAGAACTGACGTAGCTGGCTGGGAACACTCCCTTTTGAGAGAAAAAATAACCTAAAAAAATCATAACTAACCTAAAAAAATCGTAACTGCAAATTGATTGAGGAAAATGGGGATTTTTTAAGTTATGCCAGAAAAACCAAGTTACTCCAAAAAAAAAACGGAGCAACTCCTGGCCAAAATTGAGCCCTACACTCCAAAAGTACTTCATTGGCTGTAAAGCGCTTTGAGACGTCTGGTGGTCGTGAAAGGCGCTATATAAATCCAAGTCTTTTAACTGAATGTTTTGATGAATTCAAATTAGTCAAGTACACTGTTCCTGATTAGCCTATGCAGTTCTAAATGTCTGCTAATTTTATCCCATATTATGAACTCTTGAAGTTTACCCAGAAATTCAAGGCTAACTTTTCCATAATTCCCTGGCTTATCCCTATGCACTTTCTTGAAAGGGGCGTAATATTTTCTATCCTTCAATTCTTTAGAGCAATTCATTTGAACATATGAAAATGAAGGGCAGGAAAAGACCAGGCAGTCTATTGAGCCTGTCCCATATGCTTGTAGTGTACTTATGCATAACCCCCCCACACACACACACACACACACATACACATACACATACACATACACACACACACACACACACACACACACACACACACACCCTGAAACCAGTGAGCCATGCAATCTCTTGGGAGAGGTGGAGAAAAAAAGTTGGCCAATTGAGGAAAATAAACTTTGGGAAATTCCTTTCTGATGCCTGGGGCGATCAAACAAAGTTCCAGCAGACCATGGTTTCTGGGAGACACATCGCCCTAATATCCACTCCCTTCTATAAGTAGTTATGTTGGCAACATTCAGGAATTTGTCCACCTCCCTTCTGAATGTTTGCAATGAGTTTTCACTCAATGAGCTGGCAACTTGTTCTGTGAAAAGAAGCACCTCCTTCAAAACGTACTTAATTGACTGTAAAGCGCTTTGGGACATCCGATGGTCGTGAAAGGCACTGTATAAATACAAGTCTTTTTTTTTCCTTTTTCTTCTTGTTTCTCTGGAGTAAAAAGACTATTTAGACAACTAGGTATCAATTCAGTGTTCCATCTCTGAACCTTTTCAAGGGACCAAAACTGAACACTGTATTCTAAATGAGGCCTAATGAAGGCCTTGTACAAAGATATTTTTTGTTTTGTATTTATTCGTCCGGGCAATACATACCAACACTCTAAGTGCTTTTGCAATAACCTTGTGGAACTGGTCGTAGATGTTCAGAGATTCATGTACTGTAAAATCCAGGTCTTTCTCCTACTCGAGACTTGAGCAAACAGCCCTGAATTATGTACACATGCTTGGAATTGTCTGTTTCTACGTGCATAACACTATTATCTATATTAAATTACATCTGACAGATGGGGGCCCATTGCCCACATCACATCTAGATCTGCTTGTAATCTATTTTTCTCATCGAAGCTCCTAACACCCACACATATCTTTGTGTCATGCACCAACTTGTGGACAGTTTCCCTGATGCCTTCATCGAGATCACTGATAAAGATGAAGAGCAATGGCCCTAACACTGACCCCTGTGAGCCTCCATCAATAATTGGCCACTACACAGAACCACTACCATTAATAACAATGTTCTGTCTCTAAGATGCAACCATTTCAAAAGATTAGTGCCTCTGCTATTTCCTCTCCAAGCCCCTTCTGTCTCAGTACTCTGAAATGCATATTGTTTGGGTATCGTAACTTTTCAACTTTTAGTCTCATCAACTTTTTCAATGCAGCTTGAATATTTTTATTCAGTACTGGCTCTCATTCTCTTGATGTATTCAGATAGCCCTATTTTCACCTTACTGAGGTGAAATACTTAGTAAGCATCATTGCCATTCCTTACAACTCACAACAGTGGAAATCATCCAACTAACTAATGATCAGATATTGGGTTAATGACAAATTAAGAAAGCCCTATGTGGATGAATAAAGTGGATTGAATGTCCATTGTAGGATTTAATGGTACTGTTTTCCATGCTATTAGGATTATTGATGCACATTTAAATATTGTGGGAAAAAAAACTGATCTTCATAACAATTAGTTCTTTGAGATACAACATTGAGTTGCTATAATACTTTCACAGCTGGAGATCTTATTGCTAATTGAGTTTCCAGATAATTATTAAAAGTTGTAGCCAGTGTTCTGATTATTTTTCAGGCTGATTGTTATCTTTACCTTGTTGAAGTCTGATGGACTGCCATCATTTAATTGTAGATTTAAATACCAGAAATGGATCCATTAGCTTAGTAAATGTTTCAAACCTTTTTCATCTTTAGACATTTATCTTAGATTGATTTTTTTTGCTTATTTGTGACTGTATTTTTTAATATTACAGATATTTTGGAAAGAAGTGAACTGAAGCAGTTCTTTGAAACCAACTACTCTCAGATTTATTTTATATTCTTCGAAAATCTATTCACACTGGAAAGTAGTCTAAAACAAAAAGGTAAGCATGTTTCATGTCCTGATTAAACATGTACATAGAAGTACTTGGCAAAATACTCAGTAGTGCACTTTTCCTTTAGATGTTGAATCATCTATATTTAAACTTTGAACAACTTATAGTATATTAACTGAACTTTCAATTGTATTTATGTATTAGTGCCTTTCAGTAATTTGAATACTTCTGATTTACGCTCCAAAGCTTTTTGCTTTGGCAGTCTTTCCATGTGGGCTCAGCAGTTTTTGACGTCAAAGCTCTGTGCACTCTAAGGCTGTGTATGGTCTGAAGAAAAATATTGTATTGGAACATTCTGGAAATATAATGGCGTGTTAATAACGTGTGCTGTTAATGTGCAAATCGGTCAGTAAGTTCAGGGGATTAAAAGATACGCCGTGAGTTGCGAATCTCTAGAACTTGCTGGTCGATTTAAGCCGCTCTGCCGTTTGCTTTGCACAAATGACATCTTGCCCTTGGATTCCTCGTTATTTTTAAGAACTTGCTGAATTTGCACATTAATCGCCTATTAAACTCGCTGCAGAAAGTTTTGTCTGGTAATTAAGAACGCAAGTACCTTTTTAATGAAATGATAATTAATGAAATGCTTATCAACCTATCTGACTCAGAAATGGAACAATTTACAGTGTTCAGTCTCATTTCTGCATGTAGTAAATTCTTCGAGATTTAAAAAAAGTTAAAATATTCAATTTTTTTTTTCTTACTCTTCGTTTATGTCTTTTTTTTCTTTCTCTCTCAATCCAATCTTTCATTACCCCTCTATTTCTCTTTCCGTGCCTGATTTGACTCTAAATTAACCCTATTTCGTTTCTCAATCCATAAATCTCATAGGTTAAGGAGATAGACTGTTGGTCCCATCGTTCATTAAGGTACCAGATGCCCCGTTGCCCTCGCTGTGCCATTATCAGCTTGCACTTCCAACAACTTAGAGGGCAAAATTTTTCACGCTGATGGGTGCAAGAAAATGTCCAACTAATGACGCACAATGCGAGATGCCCCACTCCAACAAAATCTGGGCCAATATTTCACTACTAAAGTTCGATTCCCAGTACAACCATTGCTCTATTAAAAGCAATGAGCAGTGGGGAGAAGCTGAGGCTTAGTGTGCAAATGCTACCATTATATACCTCGCCTTGGAAATCAGCATCATAGGCAGTCCCTTGGAATCGAGGAAGACTTGCTTCCACTCCTGAAGTGAGTTCTTTGGTGGCTCAACAGTCCAATACGAGAGCCACAGACTCTGTCACAGGTGGGACAGATAGTCGTTGAGGGAAGGGGTTGGTGGGACTGATTGGCCACACGCTCTTTCCGCTGCCTGCGTTTGATTTCTGCATGCTCTCGGCGTTGAGACTCGAGGTGCTCAGCGCCCTCTCGGATGCACTTCCTCCATTTAAGGCGGTCTTGGGCCAGGGACTCCCAGGTGTCAGTGGGGATGTCGCACTTTATCAGAGAGGCTTTGAGGATGTGCTTGTAGCATTTCCGCTGCCCACCTTTGGTTCGTTTGCCGTGAAGGAGCTCCGAGTACTTGCTTTGAGAGTCTTGTCTGGCGTGCAAACTATGTGGCCTGCCCAGCGGAGCTGATTGAGTGTGGTCAGTGCTTCAATGCTGGGGATGTTAGCCTGAATGAAGACGCTGATGTTGGAGCCTAGGGGATTTGTAGGATCTTGTGGAGACATTGTAGATATTTTCCCAGCAACTTGAGATGTCTACTGTACACGATCCATATCTCTGAGCCATACAGGAGGGCAGGTATTACTACAGCCCTGTAGACCACGAGCTTGGTGGCAGTTTTGAGGGCCTGGTCTTCAAACACACTTTTTTTTCTCAGGCGGCCGAAGACTGCACTGGCGCACTTGAGGCGGTGTTGGATCTCGTCGTCAATGCCTGCTCTTGTTGATCGGAGGCTCCAGAGATATGGGAAGTGGTCCGCGGTGTCTGGGGCAGTGTGGTGAGGACAGGCTGGTAGAGGACCTTTGTCTTACGGATGTTTAGTGTAAGGCCCATGCTTTCGTATACCTGATTAAATACGCCGACTATGTCCTGGAGTTTAGTCTCTGTATGTGCACAGACGCAGGCGTCGTCCGTGTACTGTAGCTCGACGACAGAGGTTGGGGTGGTCTTGGATCTGACCTGGAGACGGAGCAGGTTGAACAGGTTCCCACTGGTTCTGTAGTTTAGTTCCACTCCAGCGGGGAGCTTGCTGACTCTGAGGTGGAGCATGGCGGTGAGAAAGATTGAGAAGAGGGTTGGGGCGATGACGCAGCCCTGTTTGACCCCGGTCCAGACGTGGATTGGGTCTCTGATGGATATGTTGGTAAGGATCACGGCACTGCCTGTTGTCATGGAACAGGCGGAGGATGGTGACGAACTTTTGGGGGCATCTGAAACGGAGGAGGACGCTCCATAAACCCTCGCGGTTGACAGTGTCAAAGGCCTTTGTAAGGTCGCATAAGGCCATGTATTAGGGGGTGCTGTTCCCTGCATTTTTCCTGCAGCTGTCGTGCTGCAAAAATCATGTCCGTTGTGCCCCATTGGGGACGAAATCTGCACTGAGACTCCAGGAGGAGCTCCTCGGCCACGGGAAGAAGATGGTTGAGGAGGACTCTAGCGTCGACCTTCCCAGTGGTTGATAGCAAGGAGATTCCTCTGTAGTTGCCGCAGTCGGACTTGTCCCCTTTTTTAAAGATGGTCATGATTACTGCATCTCTGAGATCTCCCGGCATGCTCTCCTCCCTCCAGATGAGGGAGTTGAGGTCGTGTATTCGTGCCAGCAGTGCCTCTCCGCCATACTTCAATGCCTCAGCAGGGATTCCATCCGCACCCGTAGCCTTGTTGCTTTTAAGCTGTCTTCTGACTCTTTCTGCCTCATGCAGTGTTGGGGGTCTCACTGAGGTGGTGGCGGGTAGCATGCTGCGGGATGGAGTCGAGAACACTCGAGTCAAAGGCAGAGTCTCGATTGAGGAGATCTTCGAAGTGCTCCTTCCAGCGGGCCCTGACTGCCTCGGTGTCCTTGATGAGTGTTTCCCTGTTCTTGGCCAGCAGTGGGGTGGGTCCTTGGGTGTTTGGCCCGTAGGTGGCCTTGACTGCGATGAAGAATCCTCACGCATCATGGTTGTCAGCTAGCTGCTGTATCTCCTGTGCTTTCCCCATCTACCACCTGTTCTTTAGGTCCTGGGTTTTTTGTTGGACCTCAGCCTTGAGCCGTCTGTAATGCTGTTTTGCTGCTCCCTCGTTGGGTGGTTGTTTAAGGCTCAGAAATGCCCTGCGCTTGCGATCTATTAGCTCTTGGATCTCCTGATCATTCTCATCAAACCAGTCCTGGTGTTTCCTGGTTGAGTAACCGAACGTCTCTTTGCAGGCACTGGTTCTGGAGGGCAGACCAAGCGCTGTGGGCATTTTGCGTCTTGGCATCGTCCAGGCAAGCCAGGTTAGCTGTGTGGCGCTAGCTGTATAGGGCTCTCTTAGCTGGATTCTTAAGTGCTCCGACATCGACTTTTTTGCGGCACTGCTTCTGTTGCCCCCTCCACTTTGGGGCGATGTTGATGTTGGATCGGATTAGTCGTGCAGGTGCCAGTGCTTGGAACGAGGGTGTTGCCACGATGCCTTGTATTTGTCCCTCGGGTGGAACAAGGTGTTGATGATGACAAGTTCGTGCTCTAGACATTTTGTCAAGAGTAGGGTACCACTGGAGTTGGCTTTCCCTATCCCCTCTCTGCCACTTGCGCCCCCTCCCCCAGAGGTCTGTGTCCTTGCCAACCCTGGCGTTGAAGTCACCGAGGAGGATCAGTTTGTCGCCCGTGGGGATGCAGGACGGATTTTTCGAGGTTGGTGTAAAAACCCTCTTTGGCCTCATTAGTTGCCTCAAGTGTTGGGGCATACGCACTGATGACTGTGGTGCACTGGTTCTGGGATAGGGTGAGTCGAAGAATCATGAGGTGTTCGTTAGCCCCACAGGGGGAGTCTTTAAGGTGGTCAACCAGCTTGTTTTTCATGGCGAAGCCAACTCCGTGGAGGCGGCGTTCTTCCTCTGGTTTCCCTTTCCAGAAGAAGGTGTAACCTCCACCTTGTTCCTTGAGCTGGCGCCTTCCCCTGCCCACCGGGGCTTGCTGAGGGCAGCGATGTCGATATCAAAGCGTCTTAAGTTCCCGGACAACTATGGCAGTACAGTGTCGGGGTTGTCCATGAAGGTCCTGACGTTCCAGGTCCCGAACATCATGTTGACGGAGTGGAAGATGCCTGTGCGTGAGTTCTTTTCACGTGGGGTGGTTGTCTCACACCGGCTACCGCACGGGCTTAGCTGAGCGAGGTCTTGATCCAGTGGCAAGGGGGTCCAAGACGACGACTGGAGACCAGGCACTGCTATATGGGCCTAGTTGCTTACGGCGATGTTGGCTGCAGGCTCAGCGTTGGGTAGCGCCCCTGGTGGTAGGTGGTCCGTAGCCTGGTTGGGGGAAGATATTTTGTATGTCAGCACCAATGGGGAGGTTAATCATCTTGTGATCTTATTTTCTATAATGAGGTACACCTTTTAGAAACATAGAAAATAGGTGCAGGAGTAGACCATTCGGCCCTTCGAGCCTGCACTACCATTCAAGAAGATCATGGCTGATCATTCACCTCAGTATCCCTTTCCTGTTTGCTCTCCATACCCCTTGATCCCTTTAGCCATAAGGGCCATATCTAACTCCCTCTTGAATATATCTAACGAACTGGCATCAACAACTCTCTGCGGTAGAGAATTCTACAGGTTCACAACTCTGAGTGAAGAAGTTTCTCCACATCTCAGTCCTTAATGGCCTACCCCTTATCCTTAGACTGTGACCCCTGGTTCTGGACTTCCTCAACATCGGGAACATTCTTCATGCATCTAACCTGTCCAGTACTGTCAGAATTTTATATGTTTCTATGAGATCCCCTCTCATTCTTCTAAACTGCAGTCAATACAGGCCCAGTCGATCCAATCTCCCCTCATGTCAGTCCTGCCATCCCGGAAATCGGTCTGGTGGACCTTCATTGCACTCCCTCAATAGCAAGAACGTCCTTCCTCAGATTAGGAGACCAAAACTGATTGGAGATTGGATCGACTGGGCCTGTATTGACTGCAGTTTAGAAGAATGAGAGGGGATCTCATAGAAACATATAAAATTCTGACAGTACTGGACAGGTTAGATGCATGAAGAATGTTCCCGATGTTGAGGAAGTCCAGAACCAGGGGTCACAGTCTAAGGATAAGGGGTAGGCCATTAAGGACTGAGATGTGGAGAAACTTCTTCACTCAGAGTTGTGAACCTGTAGAATTCTCTACCGCAGAGAGTTGTTGATATTCCAGGTGAGACCTCACCAAGGCCCTGTGCACTGTGCCCCTATTTATATAACCCAAAATGCTATTACCCTTTTTTTAGGTCTTGGTCTACCTGCACTTGCACTTGTAAGGAATTAAGCTTTTTGACTAACTAAGTTCCTCTCTTCGTCTACACCCTTTAGCATCTTCCCATTGAGTGCATACTCTCATTCCTTGTTTCTCATTTCAAAATGCATCACCTCATACTTCTCTCTCCCTCTCTGCTACTTGTCTAGAATATAGGAACAAGAGTAGGCCATATAGCTCCTTAAGGCCCTTCATGACTGATCAGTACCTTGACACCATTTACCCACTGTTGCTCCATATCTCGGATACTCTTACCTACCTAACAAAAACCTAGCGATCTCAGTCTTGAAAATTTCAGTTGACTCAGCATCCATAGCCTTTGGGACAGAGAATGAGTGTTCCACCACCCTTTTTGTGAAAAAATTGCTTCCTGGTTTCACTCCATGTGGCCTTGCTCTAATTTTAAGATTATGCCCCTTTGTTCTGGATTCTCCCATCATAGGAAATAGTTTTTCTGTATCTACCCTATTGTCTTTTTATCACTTTAAACACTTCAATTAGATCATCCCTCAACCTTCTAAACTCAAAGAAATGCAAGCCAAGACTATGCAACCTGCCCTCATAATTTAACCCTTTCAGCTCCAGTGTTCTGTTGAATCTGTGCTGTACCCCTCAAAAGCCAATATATCTTTCCCAGGTGTAATGCCCAAAAATGAATGCAGTATGCCGAATGCAGTATGCCAGATGCAGTCTGATCAAGGCACTGTACAACTAAAGCTTCACTTCCTCACTTTGTATTCCAGCCCTCTTGAGATAAAGGACAACATTCCGTTAGCCTTTTTGATTAGTTTTCGTACCTATTTATGTAACTAAACATGAACAGCTCCTACATTAAGGAGATATTCCGATTTTGTCTTTCGCAGACCCAGAGTGGTCAGCCTCATACTTCCCTACATTGAACTCCATATGCCACAGTTTTGCCGACTCAAAGAAAAACTTGCATTTATATAGTGCCTTTCAAGACCACTGGACGTCTCAGCGCTTTACAGTCAATGAAGTACTTTTGGAGTGTAGTCACTGTTGTAATGTAGGAACTTAGTCTGTCTTTGTCCCTTTGTAATTTCCTGCACCCAACTGTGTAATTTACTGTGCCTCCAAACTTAATATCATCTACAACCTTGGATATACAACTCTATTACTTCGTCTAAGTCATTTATAAATATAGTGAAAAGCTAAGGCCCAAGTACCACTAGTCACATCCCATCAATCGGAGAATGTTCCATTTATCTGTCTTCTCTGTTTCCTACATCCCAAACACTTATCAACCCATGTCACAAGGTTGCCTCCAATTATGTGCGTTTTCATTTTTGCTAATCTCTTCTGCGGAACCTTATCAAATGCCAACTGGAAGTCCATTATAGGCAACATCCATAGACAGTATTATTTGCAATTTTCCAATCCAAAAATACAATTCCCAAATGTAGAGAACTTTGGAAAATTATGATTAAAGCATCTTCAATTTCTTTACCTATTTCTTTATCACCCTGAGGCAGAAACCATTTGGCCCTGGAGATTGGTCTATGTTAAGTCCAATTACCTGTTCCATTACCATTTTTTCTCCTTCTATTAAGTCTAAAGTTCCTCCCCTTGACTTATTTTAGTTTCCCTGTACCACTGGTAATGTGTCTTCTTCCTCCACTGTGAAAATTATTATAAAGTACTAATTTAACAAGTCTGCCATTTCTTTATTGCCCATATAGTCTCACTTGCACTTGTCTGTTATAGACCCATGTTTCCCTTTAACACTCTCTTTCTCTTATGTTAACTTTGATATCCCTTACAGTTTTTTTCATATTCCATTTCTGCACCTCTTATTATTTGTTTCCATTTGGTGCTTTTTATAGTTCTCTCAGCCTGTTGGATTTCTAATTTTCCTTGCATTTGTATAAGCTTTTCCTTTTAATTTGATACTATCTCTTGCCTCATTTGTTGACCATGGCTGTTTAAATACACGTGGCGCTTCTGCATTTTAGGGGTATGTACTGTTTTTGTATTGTACCAAATACCTCTTTGAATATTTTCCACTTTGTAAATTTACCCATTGACATTTCATCCCAGTTTACTGTGGTCAATGTATTTCTCATCAAAGTTTGCATTATGTAAATTTAAAGCTGAGGTTAGTGACTCTCTCTCCTCCCCCTCAAGTCTCATATCTAATAATATCAACTAAAGCACTAATATTTATTATCTTGACTAATTGAGATCTACAGGATTCAGTGACACAGTGCGTGACTTAATTCCTGCTTTACAAATAGGAGAACCCACTATATCGTATCCATTTGAGCTTTCTAAAACAACAGGTTTCAACTCTACTTACAGCAACATAGGGAAGGAATAGGTCATTCGGCCCATTAAGTGTGTTCTGCCATTTCGTACTCTTTTTTTTTTAATATCAGATTTAATCCACACTGAGTTTGATATTGGCTCTGTCAAGATTCCATCCTTGATGATGACCTTATTTTGCCTTATGCTAATTTAAATTTTGAGTGACACTCAAAGTTTTCTAATGTTGTGTGCCCCTTGACTGTCAGGCCATTGGAAAAGTAGGTTTAGTATCATGAAGGGATTGCAAGCCAACTGCAGATTGTAACACAATACTAACAGTGTTGTATACAAAGCACTAGTTATTCTTCAAAGTTTCAAACACTTTAATAAAAATTCATGCCAAGTTATTGAGAGTCACATGGTACACTTAAAGCTTTATTCCTCTGAACTTATCATTGACCTCCATTATGTTTATCTTTATGAATCTCTTCATCTGGTAAGTGTTTTTATTATTTTGAATGTATAATGAAAAGTTATAAATATCTGTTCTGTTTCAAAGCAGATGTGATTCTTGGGGTTCATGCAGTGCATATATTTGGCTTTATGATTTTCAGAGTCATCGGAACCATTTTGTGATACTTTCTAGTCATATATGATATGCTGCTTAACCACAATTCAAATAACTCTTGTGCGTATTGTGCTTGAAAATGCAGAGATCACTAATTTTTCTTCCTTTTGGGGTGGATTTAGGGAATAAGTCACAGAGGGAGGAGCTGGACTCCATTCTCTTTGTATTTGAGGTAAGTCATATTTGCTAATGAACTACATATGTAAGAAGTGTTCTTTGTTTGACTGATCAAGTCGTGTCAATGACTGACCATTAATGTTCTCCTCCTTGTTATTGTCTAAGGGTGGAAATAGCAAGTGCACATGAGATCAGTTGGTATATTGTGTACAGTTTTAGGTTCTCCATTGTAGGAAGGATATAAAAGGTGCCGTACAGCATGGATTTATTGGGATGTTATTGGGGATGAGCATTATGAATAGACTTGAGAGGTTTGGACTGATTTCACTGGAGAAGAGATGGTTAAGGGGTGAGCTGATTGAGGGTCTCAAGATTACTGTGAAACAAATTGTGATTGATTGTGCCCACTGGTAGGAGAGATTATAATTTGAGAGCGCACAGATTTAAGTTAATCACATAATGAATTAGATGTTAGAAAACATTTATTTACACAGAGGGTGATTAGAATATGGATATTTTTGCCACGAAGAATTGAAGTAGCATCTGCAAATTATTTTAAAAGAAAACTAATTTTGAAAAGATAAATATTAGTGTATGGAAAGGGTTCAGGAAAGTGGAATTAGATTAGGTATGTCATGAAGAAAAAGACCAGTGCAAGCTTGAAGTGCTGAATGGCTTGTTTCTGTGTTGTAACATGATTTGATTTTTTTTTTAAACTACTCACTTTCAAAATTGTGCAGAAATTGCAGTTACCAACATTAAACATTTCAATTTTATTTTGTGCATTTGTTAAATATAATTCCAATTAAGTTATTTAAGCTGTTGCACATCTTAATGTGATGTATTATTTTGGCAGAAAAACATTTTGGTCATGCAAGAAATAACCTTAAGTGATTGATGTGCTATTGTGATTGTGTAATTTGGGCTCCAAAAAATAGAAAGTATGCTGTTAAGAATCTGACAAGTTTAACTGCACAATGCAGTGTGGAATTTATAGGCTTAAACCATCTTCCAAAACTGAAGAGTTTGGGAGGAGGAGAGAAATGTATCCTAGGCTGTTAAGGGAAGCAAAAGAGAAAATAGCAGAGGCTTTGACCATCATTTTCCAATCCTCTCTGGCTTCAGGTGTGGTGCCAGAGGCCTGGAGGACTGCTAATGTGGTACCTTTGTTTAAGAAGGGGGAAAGGGATAGACTGAGTAATTACAGACCAATCAGCCTAACCTCAGTGGTGGGAAGATTATTGGAAAAATCTTCATTTAGAAAGACACGGACTAATCCAGGACAGTCAGCATGAATTTGTTAAGGGAATGTTGTGTCTAGTTAACTTGATTGAATTTTTTGAGGTAACCAGGAGGGTCGATGAGGGCAGTGCATATGATATAGTGTATATGGATTTTAGCAAAGCTTTTGATAAGGTCCCACATGGCAGACTGGTCATGAAAGTAAACGCCCATGGGATCCAGGGCAAAGTGGCAAGTTGGATCCAAAATTAGCTCAGAGGCAGGAAGCAAAGGGTAATGGTTGATGGGTGTTTTTGTGACTGGAAGGATGTTTCCAGTGGGGTTCCGCAAGGCTCAGTATTAGGTCCCTTGCTTTTTGTGGTCTACATCAATGATCTAGACTTGAATATAGGGGGTATGATTAAGAAGTTTGAAGATGATACTAAAATCGGCTGTGTGGTTGATAATGAAGAAAGTTGCAGACTGCTGGAAGATATCAATCAACTGGCCAGGTGGGCAGAACAGTGGCAAATGGAATTTAATCCGGAGAAATGTGAGGTAATTCATTTGGGGAGGGCTAACAAGGCAAGGGAATACACATTAAATGGTAGGACACTGAGAAGGGTAGAGGAACAAAGGGACCTTGGAGTGCATGTCCACAGATCCCTCAAGGTAGTAGGCCAGGTAGATAAGGTGGTTAAGAAGATATACAGAATACTTGCCTTTATTAGCCGAGGCGTAGAATATAAGAGCAGGAGGGTTATGCTTGAACTGTATATAAAACACTGATTAGGCCACAGCTGGAGTACTGCGTGCAGTTCTGGTCACCGCATTACAGGAAGGATGTGATTGCACTGGAGAGGGTACAGAGGAAATTTACGAGGATGTTATCGGGAGTGGAGAATCTTATCAATGAGGAAAGATTGGATAGGCTGGATTTGTTTTCCTTGGAACAGAGGAGGCTGAAGGGAGATGTCATTGAGGTGTATAAAATTATGAGGGGCCTAGATATAGTGGATAGAAAAGGCCTATTTCCCTTAGCAGAGGGGTTAACAACCAGGGGGCATAAATTTAAAGTAATTGGTAGAAGGTTTAGAGGGGATTTGAGGGGAAATTTCTTCACGCATAGGATTGTGAGAGTCTGGAACTCGCTGCCTGAAAGGGTGGTAGAGGCAGAAACCCTCACCGCATTTAAGAACTTGGATGTGCATTTGAAGTGCCGCAACATGCAGGGTTATGGACCTAGAGCTGGAAAGTGGGATTAGGCTGGATAGCCAATTATTGGCCGGCATGGACACGATGGGCTGAAATGGCCTCCTTCCGTGTTGTAAACTTCTATGATTCTACGACTCTTATTGAGTGCATCAAGAAACTGCTTTATAAATGTTACATTTCTATTCAGACTGCACATCAGTCTTTAAATTAACTTGCAAAGAAAAATATGTAAAGCATTAATTCATACAAGGAACAGTGCTCAAATGAAACTTCATCGATAATCAACAGTGGGGGCTAAATTTTACATCCGTTATCTTTATATTTGCAAAATATATTGCTGAGCCTCCTGGACACTGAGGGTGCATTTACACACCAACTTTAATGTTGTAGCAATTGATGATCGAGTTCTCGAGCGGATTGCACTGGATCCCAGATTGCTGTGCAAACACCATTTTCTGCAGTTTAGGCTCAAAGGTGCGCAGTGGAACAAGGCCAAGTTGGAACTTTGCCCTCAAGGCAGTTAAAGAGGGAAGCTAAATGATTGTCCTGCCCGGGGATAGCGAATGAAATAATTTTCGTCGCTGATAAATTTTACAAATTGTTGCAAATGCATGAACTCTGAGCCATGGGAAGGCATCATGCATATGCAAGGTGCAGTGACATCAGCAGGCCCCTCAGGTGATTTGAAAACCAGAATGGAAGAATAGGTTTCAGAACAAGTAAATGAGCTCTACAAACACCAAAAGATTTTCAGAGCAATTCACTCTGTTTACTTGGTGTGGTATAAATGTACCCAGAGATCCTTTTGTGTAAAGTTTCATTGAAAAACAGTCCTAATTGAACTATAGTAATTGCACCACTTATGGAGCAAAACATGAATTTACAAAAGATTATATAAAAAGATACCCCACCAAAAATTGCTGCACAAAGGTGAGAAGAATGTTAATTCAAAGAAAAAAGAATTGCTTTGGACAGAGAACAATTGCATCAAATTATTTAATGGATTTTTTAATGGTGTATTGATTTATTTACCTATGTAAAAATACATTTCTTGGTATACACAAGGGAAGAAAAAAGTTTGAAAGCAGAATAAACCTTGGTGGGCCTTGTGTATTTCTCTGTGACTAGTTGGGAACCAACATTGGTAGAGGAGTGAGTATTGGTCAATGTACTGTCCTTCCAACCAGAGATTGCTGATTGGCCTGAGGGAATTAAAAAAAAAGTAAATTCTTACAAAAGTTTCTTGATTTGTCAGCTTCCAGATATTTTATTCATGAAAAGCCATCAATATTTTTGAAACCTAAGGTAGTCTAATTTCTCACCACTGAATAAATGCTGTTGGTTCAGTAGTTTGAACTTTTCCGTTAGTCTTTCAACCAGGCAAACCCTATTCCCTTCGGCACAAGTTACAACTAAACGTGCAGTGAAAGATTGTTAC
This sequence comes from Pristiophorus japonicus, assembly GCF_044704955.1. NCBI lineage: Eukaryota > Metazoa > Chordata > Chondrichthyes > Pristiophoridae > Pristiophorus > Pristiophorus japonicus. Next base: position 31,329 of record NW_027254904.1, read on the forward strand.
TGGGGAAACCCCACCATGGCAATGAATCAGTGCCACAGAAACGATTCCTTAAAACAGAAACTGATAGCTACCATGTACTGCATTAGGCTGACAGAAGTAACTATAGTGGCAAGGAGTTTGCCCTTGATTTGCACCCTGATAAACATGTAATTAAACATTTAATTTTTTAATACTAGTTAATCTCTACCAGTTAAGTGGCTTAAGCATTGCTCATACACAGAATAAAAATGAGTACATTTTTATGTAACTGCCTGTTTCTTCCCAACTTGCAAATATTTTTTGTCTCCCTCACTGAATCTGTTTGTATTTCTCTCCATGCCTGAGGCACGCCCTCACTTTCTCTTGATGTTTGCATATGCTTGTCTCTGACTTAGGAACATAGGGCCCAAATTTGGCCAGTACAGAGGTGGGCCACTTTTGTAGAACTCCAAGGGCATCAAAAATCTTCAGGCTGAGTTTGGCTGCTCCCCAACCTCTCCTCGATGGTGGCCCTGCGTGGCAGCTGTATTTAGGGACAGAACCAGGTCCCGGCGCTGAAAACAGTACCGGGACCTCTGCACATGCGCGCTAGAGTGTGTGCGCAAGCGCAGTAGCTCCTCGCCCCCAGAATCTGTGTGTGCTCTGCAGGCTGTGTGGGAGGGGCCCGAAGCGCGCCGCCCCTATCCCTGGCTGAATGGGCTCCCTCATAGGCGGCCCGCTTCCTTCTCTTCACATAAAGGTAGGAGTTCTATTTTTTAATTTGTTAATTAATTGCTTATTACTTTTTGTGCTTTGTAAGTCTTGGTGCTCGGTGCAGGTCCTCTCAGCTTCCTTGTATTTTTTATTATTGAATGCTTATTTTTGTGCTTTGTTTAGTGCTTGGTGCTTTAAATGTACTTACCTGCGCTGATTTCTTAACTCTCCAAGGGTTTTCTGTGCGCGCCACAAGTAGCCACATACGCTGGCCTAAGTTAGTTTAGAGCAACTATTAGCTGTCCAAACTAGCTTAAATGGCCAAAACAGGCGTAGGTGGTTGGTAACGCCCCCTTTTGGGGAAAAAAAACTAACTAAAAAAATTCTAACTAACTCACTCACACTAGCGCAAATTAAATGTACAGAATTGCGATTTTTAAGATACTCCAAAAAAAAATCAAGTTGCTCCAAAAAAAAACCGGAGCAACTCCTGGCCAAACTTGGCCATTCAATGAGGTTAGGTCGCAGATCATCCATAAATCCATATACCCGCCTTTGGCCCATATCCCTTAATACCTTTGGTTAACAGAAAGCTATCCATTTACGATTTAAAATGAACAATTAATCGAGCATCATTTGCCATTTGCGGAAGAGAGTTCCAAACTTCTAGCACCCTTTGTGTGTAGAAGTGTTTCCTAATTCCACTCCTGAAAGGTCTGGCTCTAATATTTAGACTATGCCCCCTAGTCCTAGAATTCCACAACCAGTGGAAATAGTTTCTCTCTATCTACTCTATCTGTTCCCCTTAATATCTTGAAAACTTTGATCAAATCACCCCTTAACCTTCTAAATGCTAGGGAATACAACCCTAAATTCTAGGGAATACAACCCTAATTTGTGTAAACTCTCCTCGCACATTAACGCTTGAAGTCCAGGTATCATTATGGTAAACCTACGCTGCCCTCCCTCCAAGGCCAATATCTCCTTCCTACAGTGTAGTGCCCAGAACTGCTCACCGTACTCCAGGTGTGGTCTAACCAGTGTTTTGTATAGCTGCAGCATAACTCCACCCCCTTGTATTCTAGTCCTCTAGATATAAAGGCCAGCATCCCATTAGCCTTTTTGATTATTTACTGTACCTGTTCATGACATTTTAATCTATGTACCTGAACCACCAAGTCTCTTTGGACCGCCATTGTTTTTAGCCTTTCACTATTTAGAAAGTACCCTGTTCTATCCTTTTTTAGGTCCAAAGTGGATGATCTCAGATTTGCCTACGTTGAAATTAATTTGCCACAGTTTAGCCCATTCACTTAATCTGTTGATATCGCTTTGTAATTTTATGCTTCCATCTACACTGCCTACAATTACACCTATCTTTATGTCAACGGCAAATTTGGATATATGACCTTCTATGCCGTCATCTAAGTCTTTTAATAAATACTGTGAATAGTTGAGGCCCGAACACAGATCCCTGCGGGACACCACTAGTCATCACCTGCCAATTTGAGTACCTATCCATTATCCCTAGTGTCTGTCTCCTGCTGCTCAAACAATTTTCTAATCAGGTCAATAATTTGCTCTCAATTCCATGGGCTTCTCCCTTAGTTAACAGTCTCTTTTATGTGGGACTTTATCAAATGCCTTCTGGAAGTCCATATAAATAACATCCATAGGCATTCCCCTATCTACTACTTTAGTCATCTCTTCAAAAAATTCAATCAGGTTTGTCAGGCATGACCTACCTTTCACAAATCCATGCTGCCTCTCTCCGATCAACTGAAAGTTTTCAAGATGTTCAGTCACCCTATCCTTAATTATAGACTTTAGCAATTTCCTGACAACAGATGTTCGGCTAACTGGTCTATAATTCCCTGGTTTCCCCCCCTCACCATTTTTAAATAGCTGAGTAACATGTGCAATATTCCAATCCAAAGGAACAGTGTGTGAATCGAGAACTTTGGAAGATTATAGTTAGGGCATCTGCAATGTACTCACCTACTTCCTTTAAAATCCTGGGATGGAAACTATCTGGGCCTGGAGATTTGTCGCTCTTTGGTGTCATTATTTTTTTCATTACTTTTTTTTTACATTAACTTTATTGAGTCCTTGTACCTGATTTAGTTACCTTGGGATTTTTTGGCTATCCTTTTCTTCTCCTGTAAATACTGACGCAAAGTAATTATTCTACATGTCTGCCATTTCCTTATCATTTGATAATATCACCGCTTTCAGTTTTTGAGGAGCCAACATTGCTCCTGACTACACTTTTTTTTATTAATATAATATAATTGTAAAAAAAATTTGTGTTGATCTTGATATCCCTTGCAAGTTTCCTTTCATACACCCTTTTTGTAGTTCTTCCTATCTCACTCTGTCTGTATGCGTCTCTCACATGACTTACTGACTTTGTAGCCTTTATAATGTTGAAAGGCTGTGACATGATTGTGAAAATATACAGCAAAGAAAACTAGGTAGCCACCTTAGTTACACTGTTGAAGTCGGCCATGAAATACATTATGGGCCAAATTTTGATATTCTTTAGTTTTGCACTTGCCCATAGACTTTCTGTGCGGTTTTGCACGGCAAGTTGCATCTGGGACCTGTGTGAACAGGGAGAGCAACTGTGTATCTCTTAACAAATCACAATGAAGAATTGTTGATGTGCAGCGCAGAGTCTGAACCAGGAAGTGTAAGTTGGAATAGTGAATTCAATGTCAAATCAGGTATTGAAAGGTAAAATAGAGAGAAAGAATGAATGGATTAAGAGAGACGTAAAGAAGAGGTGAAAAAAATTACTTAATTGTTAGAAAATGTAAAAAAAATGAATAGCTGTCTTCACACTTGTAAAGGTTAATTTTCAGTGCCAGAGAGGTTATTTGACAGTAAATAAGACTTACCATGCCATTAAAAGGGTACCAATACTGGAATGGGCAAGCCCTAAGTTTTTGTGGTGAGTTTAGTCCATAATTACGACACTAGTACAGCAACTTCATTTGAATGGGGAGCTAGAAGGCAAAATGCCGTTTAAGCGCAGCTTATGGTAGAGCAGCACATCTCAGAGAGCAACTTCTGGATTTTCACATTTAACTGTGTATCTCCGTTCGCCAGAAATTATTGTCCGATTTGCGTATAAATATTGATAGGTACTGTTAGCCGCATTGTTATTTGCACAAAATCTTTGCCATTGTCTATTACAACGCCGTGATTGTACCATTTTACTAAATTCCATGAACATACCTGCACCCAGTTCATTTGGATGGCCTCACACTCAACCTAAACAAACAGTATTAGAGTCCTAATTGGTTAGGAAACCAATCTTTAGAACTAGTCTTTGTTCAATTTATTGTTGTTTCGTAAGACAGAAAAAGCTTATAATGGGATGTCTAGTTGGGCTATCCATTTGATGGCCTCCTAAGATGCCGAGTGGAGAAATGTCGTGTCTCCCACAACAGATCTTAGTGGGCAGGATGATGTGATGTGTTCCATGGTATGGGACTCATGGCCACAGTCGCATTTTGGCTCATCCCTCATCTTCCAATTGTGGATCAGGTAGCTGCATCGTCCATGCCCTATGTGGGTTCGGTTGAGTGCTGTCCACTGTCATCGAGGAAGATCAAAGCCATGGATCTCTGCTGTTGGGTCAGTGATGAGGTGTTGGTTCTTTATGTTGCTTGTATCTCTCAATTCCGTCCATCTGGGTCAATATCAGTTGTATGATTATTGGCTGCTGTTTCTCAGAGTGGCCGGCGCGATTTTAAGCGCTTTTGTTGTGGGATTTTCAAGTCTTCATGATTGGGAAGGTCGGTGTTGCTCATGATTTTTTCCATTGCATGGAGCATGCTTTTATGCTTTTCTGACCGGGAGGCCACTTCGGGCATTCGGTCATCATCTTCATGACGTTAGTTGGCATGTTCTCTGTGAATTAGCACATAGGGAGACCACGTGTAGGTTGTCATCAGCTCTCCTCTGACCAATCATAGATTTGTTTAAACTTGGGTCCCAGATTGATGTTGAATGGGAAAATGACGCAATTATATAAAAGGAACTTAAATAAAAGTTAAAATAGAGTATTTAGATAGAAAATAATATAACATAAAAATTACAATTCTACTTGTAGAATGAAGAATGGCAGTAGGTTAACTATGGAAGCGTTATTGCTACATCTCCTGTGGCATTGTTCATGGGCCAAGGAGACGAGACGAGACGGGAGAGTGAGTGGGAGGATTTGGGTGTGATCGTTGATTGTACTGAAATAATCCAGTCAATGTGAAACTATTAAAACACTGCTAATCAAATACAGGAATGTGTCTCAAGTGTGTATATGACTATAAGTTGAAACAGATTGTTTTTAACAAAAACAAGGAAGAACTAGAAACCAGTTAGCACCTGTGAAGAGAACAGTCAATGTTTTGGGTTACGATTTCAGAAGTTAAAAAGTAAAGAGATGCCTTAGCATACTAATAGAATTAGATAGAAAGGGAGAGAAAAAGATGATGAATAAACACAGGGAGTGAGTGTCAATGGAATGCACGGGATCTGGGTGTGTTCCCTTATTGCAGCAGCTAACTCCGACATTCCCTCCTTCATGTGCACTGACAGTGTCTTAGCTACCTGTGACATGCCCGCTCTCATGTTGAGCAACAGTGTGTCAACTACCTGCAACATTCCCTCGCTCATGTGCACTGACATTGTTTCAACTGACTGAGACATTCCCTCCCTCACTGTTCCCATTTCTCGTGAGAGTGTTATTACTTCTCCCGACAGTCCCGATACCTCATCACCCACCCCACTGATGGTGTCCAGGAGTGATCGCGTAAGGTCAATGCGCACTGCACTTATTGCCATCATCTGAACCACATCGGTTGGATCCTGTGCCTCAGGAATGCACTGTCGAGCTCTCCTTCCCCTCCTCACTCTGGGTGTGACTTTCTGCATCCCATTGGGACCCGCAGCCTGGAATGATGGGAAACTATGGAATGTCCCACCAACACTCATACCACTTGGGAAGGGGCTGGCACCTCAATGGGCGGCACCTACACCTCCTCTTGAGTGAGTACAACAGTGGGGGATTCATCCATCTGCCCCCACCTCACCCCCATGTTCTTGGTCTGGAAGGTGGGATTGGAAGATGTTCTCTACTTCAGACTCATCCTCGTCTGAATATTCTTCTGCATCGTCAGGGTTGGCATCAAGTTCGGCAAAATATAACCGAACAGACAAATGGTTAGCAGCAGAGGAGGGGGCAGGGTGGGTGGCATGAGTAGGCTTTCACAGCGCAGGCAGCAGGCTGATTTAAAGGACCACGATGAATGATAGCACATTGCATCAACCAAAGTGTAGCTGAAGGAGACATCCCCATGAACCGAAGCATGGCTAGGCCGTGCAATACTTAACATTTAGCAAAGCCAGACTGTGGAATTTGCAGGACTTACCCTCTCCCTCGAGTGTGGGCCCAGCTTGTGCAGTGCTGGTTGCTTTTCTCCAGGCAGGACCCATCAAAGCAGCACCTATCTCTTCCAAGGGTGTCAGTGGGTGCAGATTTGCCGGGCCTCCTCCTGTTCGTGTTCTTTCTCATTTGTTGTGTGCCACTTTCCTCTGCAAAGATGAAAATATAACTTTTTAGAAAGGGTGTCTTTCTGCTGGGTGTGACATATACAGCTGGTCACATTTACAATTGCAATTCCATTGAATAAATGAAAATATTACTTACACTAACTACTTGACCCAAGGTCGTGCCACTTTTTGCACTGGCCTCCAGACCTTGGGGTGGTCACCATTGCACGGTAATCTTCTGCAAGTTGGTTCCAGCGTTTCTTCATTTCTCTTGGTGGAACTTTTGTGTGACCTCTGCTGGTGTCCAGTTCATGCCAACTGCCCTCAATCACAGTAACTTGTGCCTCCACTTCATCCTGTAAGAAATTCTTGGTCCTTGTGCCGCGTTGCATCTTGTATTGCAGCTCCGATTTTTCCAATGAGAATTGAAGTTCTCACACACAACTGGCTCTTGAAAAATGGCTGAAGACAGACCGGGAGCTGTACTAGGCAAGCGAGCCCAAAAACATCCTATTTTTTTTGCGCATGCACGGAAGCTGCGGCATCGGTTTTTCGGCGCAGACATTAGGCTCCACTCCCCGCACCCCCCCTCCTCCCCCCGAGGCTACAGGGGCAGGCTGCGTGGCACCAATTTCAAAAAAATAGAAAGGGGAAACTTGGTACTTTTTTTAAAAAAAAGTAGTTGGGGCCAAGAAATACAGACGTATCTCTGGCAGTACGCCAAAAAACGGCATTGGGGAAAATTGAGTGCAATGTTTCTGATGTGGTCCTGTCATAAGATAATTTACCAGAAATGTTCTTTGTCTCTTTTCTCCATAGATGCTGACAGGCCTGTTGAATGGTTCCAGCTTTTTCTGTTCTTCTTTGATTTCCAGCATCTGCAGTTTTTTGCTCTCTGCTATGTTTCTATGTTTATCAGGTTTGAGATCAAAACAGAAAATGTTGGAATAGCCAGTTCTGAGAAGAGCACAAGCAGGCTGATGGCAATTTATTTTAACTCTGTATAACTTAGTAGTCAGTTTTAATAGATGTGTTTAAAATCATGAAAAGTTTTGTTGAAGTAGATAGGGAGAAACTGTTTCCAGTAGCTGAAGGGTTGGTAACCAGAGGACACAGATTGAAGATAATTGGTAAATGAACCAGAGGTGAGCTGAGGGAAAATACATTATGCAGTGCATTGTGATGATCTGGAATGCACTGTCTGAACTGATGGTGAAAGCAGAATAACAACTTTCAAAAGTGAATTGGATAAATACCTGAAGGTGAAAAAATTGCAGTGCTGCAGGGAGTGAGACTAATTGGATAGCTCTTTCAAAGGACACTGGCAAGATGAGCTGAATGCCCTTCTTCTGTGCAGTGTCATTCTATGACTCTTAAGACCACATTTAGAATATTGTGATATTAAAAAGGAAAGCTGGAAACCTGAAATAACAAAATGCTGGAAGCACAGAGCAAGTTAGTTAGCATCTGTAAAAAGTAAAGATCAGGTATGACCTTTTGGGCCCTGAATTCAAATAACATAATCTGTCTTCTCTCTTTATACATGCTAAGTGATATTTTGTGTATTGGCAGCACTTTGTTTTAATTTTAGAATATTATGTGCAGTTTTGTACATTCTGCTTTCAAAAGGATAGTTCTGAAGTGTATTGAGGAGACCACAGAAAGGCAACAAGCATGTCTCTGGGACAAAAGCTTTAGGTTATGAAGAGACTCTGACAGAGTTTATCTTGTTTTAATTTGACAAGAAGATTATTGAAGTGGTATTTAAGCCACGTCTTTAAAATGTTGAAAATGTGGATAATGTAGATATAAGTAGGTTAATTAAAATGAAAGGAAATTTCAGGTAACTTTTTGTACAAAGAAATCCCCCATTGTTATCTGAAAAAATGCATTGCTTGGACCTGTTGTTTGATGTCATGTGCGATATTTGGCTCAACAGAGACTCACCATGTCTGGTGTCCTAACCTGTAACACGTGTTGGTGAAATCAGTGACCGGATGGAGCATTGTATGTCCACGAGGAACTTTGTTGACTGCAGAGGTGGTTGTTATTTTGAACCACCTTGAGAGCCACCTGACCCAGGGAAATTACATTATTCGCTGCATAGCCTGACTAAACTTTTTCTCCCTTCAATTTCGTGAAAGGAAAAGAGTGATTCTAAATGTAATACAAAAACGGAATACTGCAGATGCTGGAAATCGGAAATAAAAACAGGAAATGGTGGAAATACTCAGCAGATCAGGCAGCATCTGTGGGGAGAGAAACAGAGTTACGTTTCAGTTCTGACGCTGAAACGTTAACTCTGTTTTTCTCTCCACAGAAACAACAGGAATGGTAGCATAGTGGTAAAGTTACTGGACTAGTAATCCAGAGGCCTGGACTAATAGTCTTGAAGAAGAGAGTTCAAATCCCACCACAGTAGCTGGGGAGTTTAAATTCAATTAAAATAAATCTGGAATAAAAAGCTAGTTTCATGGTAACCATGAAATTACCAGGTTGTCATAAAAATCCATCTAGTTCACTAGGGAAGGAAATCTGCCGTCTTTGCCTAGTCTGGCCTATATGTGACTCCAGACCCACAGCAATATGGTTGAATCTTAGCTACCCTCTGAAGTGATTTAGCAAGCCACTCAGTTGTCAAGAAGGTGGCTCACCACCACCACCTCGAACAATTTGGGATGCACAATAAATGCTGGGTTTCCCAGTGGCTTTTCAAAAAAAGATACTGCCTGACCTGAGTGTTTCCAGCATTTTCTGATGCTAAATATACATGGGGCAAAAATGCAAAATTAAAAAGCCTAATTTTTCTCCCCCGATTAGTGGATATGTGGAAAATACTCCAAGCAAAAGGCAGGTAATGCAAGGGACTTATTAAGTTGATATCCTGTAGTTTTAAATGACAACTATTGGATATCATGAAAGTTAAAAGTTTTAACGGCCGAACTTCTGTGTATCTTAAGATCTTCCTGGAAGTGTCGTAAATGGAATGCATTGTCAAGCTTTCCGATATATACAGGATGACATTGAAGTGTCATAAAAGGAATGCATTGTCAGGCTTTTCAAGATATAAATGGGATGACATTGAAGTGTTTGAGGAGTAGGCGTTGCTTGTTTTCTGAAATGTAAAGTGCTTGAATAAGGGAAATACGTGTTAGTAATGACATCACCCATGAAATAAACATGGGAGATAGGTATCTATTAGATAAAGATAACAATTGGTCAAAGAGGCTAGAAAATGGTACATCAGAAAGTTTTGTTTAAGGGAAATGGTTCAGAGGTAAACAATTGCAAACGGTTTACATAGATAATCTGTTTTCAGAGGATTTGGGAAATAGATATGTCAATATGACATTTTCCTTTGATGTAGTAAAAATATGGTGTTTAAGTTTGTCAGCGTGTACTCGAAAGATACAGAAACCAAAAATATCCACTCTCTATGCAGTTAAGACTGCACATCAATAAAATCTGTTCCGTATACTCCACTACGAAGTCTCGTGCTTACTCGAAACGTGTTGTGAACCAGAGGAGAAAGGAGGTTGCTTGACAACAACTTGGGGAGAAATTTCAGACAGCGTTATCTAGTTCAGAGTAAAAAATACTTGCCAAAATGTGAACAGTTTTTGAAATTTGTGTAGAGGGTATTTCAACTTTTTTTTTGTTAAATTATTAGGCATATATTTTTTACAAAGAAAATCTTTTAGACCCTCAAATCTAGAAGGAAATTTAAACTGTGTAAAAATGTGACAACACCTTTCGACCTTGAATTTTAAGCTAGAAATATTTTTGTAGCTGTTTATCATTATACATCATTTCAAACCAGGTACAAACCTAAATTTATGTTTGTGGTTTTTATAATCAAATTTTAAATCTCAAACATTTGTATTTTCCTCCATTGGTCTTTTAGCCAAATTAATGGCAGATTTTGTGGCCTTCAACTGAGTCTGATACCTGTACCTATTCTCTTGCGAGTTATTTACATTATATCTGTTAAAATGTGTCTTTGAATATGACCAGTTAGCCATTTTGGTTTGGTTTGTGCCCTTTTGGGCTTCATGCTGCATAAGAATAGTTTTTAGAAGATGTGCTTTATTCCCACTTAATGAAATTCCACAGTCATCCTTAATCATGTTACCTGCCATCTTTGTAAATTTAACCCTCTTTTCTAATGCTAGCATAGTGGCTAAGTTACAGGACTAATAATCCAGAGGCCTGGACTAATAATCTGGAGATGTGAGTTCAAATCCCACCACTGCAGCTGTGGAATTCAAATTCAGTGATTTAAATAAACCTGGAATAAAAAGCTAGTGTCAGTAATGGTGACCATGGGCTCAAGTTTGCCCCAGTGTTAGCACGGTGCACCTCCGTGTGGTGCGGCGACTTTTTGGAACAGAAACGGCACCTATTATTTACCTTCGTATTCTCCCCGCCGTCCGGTTGATCCAGGCCCTTGGTGCAGCGCAGCTGAACGCGTGGAGGGTGGAGCCAGTCAGTGCCGGGACCTCTGCACATGTGTGCTAGAGTATGCGCGCATGTGCAGTAGCTCCTCACAGCCCGAATCTCTGCAGGCTGTGTGGGAGGGGCCCGAAGCACACAGCCCTAGCGCTGCCGAATGGGTTCCCCCCGATGCCGCGTTCATGTGAGCAGGCCCCCATTGGCCCCAGCAACATTATTTCAGTAGCTGTGCCTATGTGTGGGTGCACGCTTTGATTTAAAGTATCTTGAATATTTTATGAAGATTGGAATCTTTACAACATAACTTGCCGAAGGCATTATTGTCAACCAGCAAGGAGATGCTTGGCAACAAGATTAATGTGCATGCGGGGCACATGAAGCATTCAGAGAGCGGGGACAACTTCATGCAGCGAGTGAAAGCGAAGGAACAGGCCAAAGGGGGCGAGGCAGATGGGGACCTGGTTCGAGCTGAATTACCAAGCTGGCTGAGGCCAGAAAAAAACTTTGAACGAACCAAGGCAAACAACCAACAGCTGCTGGCACCAATCCAATATCAGTTTGTGGCATTATTTTGTTGACTAAATCGAATACATTTCGTGCGTGTGTCTCTCTCTCTATCTCAAAGAATCCTCCCCCCTGCTAAGATGCCGCGTTCACCACACCCAGCCTGCTGCGTTGAGCCTTCTCCCTCCCCCCGCCCCGGTTCCGATGCCGTGTTCTCCCGCACCTATCCACGGCCAGCCACTGCCGAGTTTAGTTGAAGATAGGATTTACTTCAGTTCTTTATTAATTTAATTATTTACTTCAGTTCTTTATTTTTGATTGAATGCTCATTACTTTTTGTGCTTGGTGTAGTTACTTGCGCCGATTCCTTAACTCTACGTAAGATTTTTCTGTGTGGACAGAAGTCGCAACATATGCTGGCCTAAGTTAGTTTCGAGCAACTATTAGCTGGCCAAACTCGCTTAAATGGCCTAAACGGGCATAAGTGGCTGGGAAACGCCCCCTTTTTGAAAAAAAAACGAAACTGAAAAAAACCTAACTAACTCACTTACACTGGCGCAAATTAAATGGCCAGAATTGCAACTAAAAAGACACTCCAGAAAAATCAAGTTGCTCCAAAAAAAAACTGAGCAACTCCTGGGGAAATTTGGGCCCCATGAAACTACCGGATTGTCGTTTGAAAACTCATCTGGTTCACTAATGTCCTTTGGGGAAGGAAATCTGCTGTCCTTACCTGGTCTGGCCTATATGTGACTCCAGACCCACAGCAATGTGGTTGACTCTTAAGCGCCCTCTGAAATGGCCGAGCAAGCCACTTGGGTGTAACAAACCGCTACAAGGAATAAGTATAAAACCGGACGGACTACTCAGCATCGACCTGAACACCGGCTTCGGACAGGACAACGGCACACCCAGCCCAATCGACCCTGCAAAGTCCTTCTCACTAACATATGGGGACTTATGCCAAAATTGGGAGAGCTGTCCCACAGACTAGTCAAGCAAGAGCCTGACATAGTTCTACTCACAGAATCATATCTTTCCACCAATGTCCCAAAACTCTTCCATCACCATCCCTGGATATGTCCTGTCCCAACGGCAGGACAGACCCACCCGAGGTGGCGCTCAGTGGTATGCAGTTGGGAGGGAGTGGCCCTGGGAGTCCTCAACATTGACTCCGGACACCATGAAATCTCATGGCTTCAGGTCAAGCATGGACACGGAAATCACCTGCTGATTACCACCTACCAGCCTCCCTCAGCTGATGAATCAGTACTTCTCCATGTTGAACACCACTTCGAAGAAGCACTGAGGGTAGCAAGGGCCTAGAATGTACTCTGGGTGGGGGATGCCAATGTCTATTTACTGCACCACTACTGACTGAGCTGGCCAAGTCCTGAAGGACATAGCTGTCAGACAATCAACGGATCAGATCAATGCTCTGCAGTCCTGCCACATCCAGGTGTGAATGGTGGTGGGCAATTAAACAACTAACAGGAGGAGAAGGCTCCATGAACATCCCCATCCTCAATGACGGCGGAGCCCAGCATGCAAGTACAAAAGACGAGGCTGAAGCTTTTGCAACCATCTTCAGCCAGAAGTGCCAAGTGGATGATCCAGATCGACCTCCTCCTGAGATCCTCACCATCACAGAAGCCAGTCTTCAGCCAATTTGATTCACCCCATGGGATATCAAGAAATAGCTGAGCTTACTGGATACAGCAAAGGTTATGGGCCTTGACAACATCCCAGCTGTTGTGCTGAAGACTTGTGCTCCAGAGCTAGCCACACCTCTAGCGAAGCTGTTCCAGTGCAGCTACAACACTGGCATCTACCTGACAATGTGGAAAATTGCCAGGTATATCCTGTCCACAAAAAGCAGAACAAATCCAATCTGGCCAATTACCACTCCATCAGTCTACTCTCAATCGTCAGCGAAGTGATGGAAGGGTGTCATCGACAGTGCTATAAAGTGGCACTTAATCATTTGACTGAGTGTGGTATCGAGGAGCCCTAGTAAAACTGAAGTCGATGGGAAGCGGAGGGAAAACTCTACTGGCTGGAATCATACCTAGCACAAAGGAAAATGGTTGTGTTTGTTGGAGGTCAGTTATCCCAGCCCCAGGACATCGCTGCAGGCGTTCCTCAGGGCGGTATCCTGAGCTCAACCATCTTCAGCTGCTTAATTAATGACCTTCCCTCCATCATAAGGTCAAAGTGGGGTTGTTTGCTGATGATTGCACAGTGTTCAGTTCCATTTGAAAATCCTCAGAAATGAAGCAGTTTATGGATGACATTCAGGCTTGGGCTGATATATGGCGCGAATGTTACTTGCCACTTAAGTGCCAGGCAATGATCATCTCCAACAAGCGAGAATTTAACCACCTCCCGGTGATGTTGAACGGCATTACCATCACAGAATCTCCAATCCTGGGGGTCACTATTGACCAGAAACTTAACTGGACTAGCCACATAAATACTGTGGCAACAAGAGTAGGTCAGAGGCTGGGTATTCTGTGGTGAGTTTCTCACCACCTGACTCCCCAAAGCCATTCCGCCATCTACAAGGCACAAGTCAGGAATGTGATGGAATACTCTCCACTTGCCTGGATGAGTGCAGCTCCAAAAGCAAGCTCGACACCATCCAGGACAAAGCAGCCCGCTTGATTGGCACCCCATCCACCACCTTAAACATTCACTCCCTCCACCACTGGCGGACCGTGGCTACAGTGTGTACCATTTACAAACTGCACCGCAGCAACACGCCAAGCCTTCTTCGGCAGCACCTCCCAAACCCGTGACCTCTACCACCTAGAAGGACAAGGGCAGCAGGTGCATGGGAGCTCCATCACTTGCAAGTTCCCCTCCAAGTTACACACCGTCCACTTGGAAATATATCGCTGTTCTTTCTTTATCGCTGGGTCACAATCCTGGAACTCCCTCCCTAACAGCACTGTATCTTCACCTCCCTAACAGCACTGTATCTTCACTATAAGGACTGCAACGGTTCAAGAAGGCAGCTCACCACCACCATCTTGGGGAAGTCCAGAACCAGGGGTCACAGTCTAAGGATAAGGGATAAGCTATTTAGAACCGAGATGAGGAGAAACTTCTTCACTCAGAGTTGTCATCCAGTGAAATTCTCTACCGCAGAGAGTTGTTGATGCCAGTTCGTTGGATATATTCAAGAGGGATTTAGATATGGCCCTTGCGGCTAAAGGGATATGGAGAGAAAGCAGGAAAGGGTACAGTGAATGATGAGCCATGATCTTATTGAATGGTGGTGCAGGCTCGAAGGGCCGAATGACCTACTCCTGCAATTATTTTCGATGTTTCTATGAAAAAATAATCTGATGCTAGCATAACATTTTCAGCCGTATCAACTTGGCTAATTGATTGAATCTAATAATGTTATCGTTCTATTACTCCCTCTACATTGCGGATATCACAACAGGGGCACTATTTAAAACTAGGTTTAGTAAATGATTTCCCATAGCATTTTGTCCAATGTGTAAGTAAGCAATAATTTATAACATCTATAGATATTCAAGCTTGAAATATATCCTAGGTAGATCACTGGATCTGGAAAATAAATTCTGTTCTCTTAAGTTGTGCCCAGATTGCCTGGTCCTGCTGGGTCTCTTGACCTGGAGACCTATAACACTACCCAGATCAATTTTGGACCAATAGCTTGGTCTACCTGTACTCAAATTGTTTCAGCTGTACTGTGCAAAGCAAATATCATCACTCCATTACACCTAGCCAGCCTAGGGTCATTATCCCACCCTCCTGTCCAAAATAATCCATAATGACATGAAGTATAAACAGAAAATGTCGGAAGTGCACAGCAGGTCAGTCAGTATTTGTAAAGAGGAAAAAGAACAGGTTATGATGTATCAGGTGTGCATCCTTTATCAGAGCTAATGTAGATTTCCAGCATTTTCTATTTTTACCTCGCATTTCCAGGATTTGCAGTTTTTCTTTTCATTTTACTCCAATGTTGTGAACCAGAAACTTGAATTAGATTTCCTTCCAAATAAAACTAACACACTTAACTTTGGGTTTTAATCTTCTTTCCTGCCAATGCATAGTTTCCCAGTTTAGCTGGTGTATAAGCAACCTCTTTCCAGCTTTCTAGTTATTTTATGTAACTAGATTGTAGAGTAGTGTTTGAGTAGGAACTTGGTTGACTTGTTCTTAGATTTCCTGCTCTCTGATACAGACTGCTCCACAGCTTATTTTACAGTAAGTCTGCCAAAGTTTTGAATGATAAAAATCTGGAGGAATTGATAGGAAAACAATTCTTGTAAAATCAATAGTTAAAGTTGAGAGAACTATTTTCAGTGGGAAAAAAATACTATTTAACATTGCAGTTTCTGTGAAGCACCACTGTAAATGTCTCATGCTCTACTGTAGCAGTGTAATTTAGCTTCATAGCTTCAGAGCAAGCAAGCTGCTGGGCACACTGAAAATCTTATGATATTGTCGATCGATAGTGCCATGTCCTATAATGCACCAGGATCTGCACCATTTTGTCAGTTTGTTTTCCTTCGGTTAGCGATTCTTTGCTACAGGTATCAGACCTTTCGTTACTAAAAGCTTGGAACAAATTCCAGCCTCATTATCAGAGTAGGTTTGATTAGATAAACATGAGAGTATTGAATCTTCTGTTATCAAAAATTGTTGTCGAAGTATTCATTTTTTTGAGCTTTACCAGAAGCAGAAGGTTTTGTTACTGGATAGCACCAGGTGACAAATGTCCAGAAAACAGCACACTGGGCTGTCCATTTCAGCACCATAAGAACAAAAGAAACCGGAGCCATTTAATAAGATCATGACTGATCTGATCATGGACTCAGTTCCACTTCCCAGCCCGCTCCCCATAACCCTTGACTCCCTTATCGCTCAAAAGTCTGTCTATCTCCGCCTTAAATATATTCAATGACCCAGCCTCCACAGCTCTTTGGGGCAGAGAATTCCACAGATTTGCAACCTCGAAGAGAAGAAATTCTTCCTCATCTCAGTTTTAAATGGGCGGCCCCTTATTCTGAGACTATGACCACTAGTTTTTGTTTCCCAATGAGTGGAAAAATCCTCTCTGCATCCAACTTCTACGTTTCAATAAGATCACCTCTCATTCTTCTGAATTCCAATGAGTATAAGCCCAACCTACTCAACCTATCTTCATAAGTCAACCCCCTCATCTCTGGAATCAACCAAGTGAACCTTCTCTGAACCGCCTCCAATGCAAGTATATTCTTCCTTAAATACGGAGACCAAAACTGCACGCAGTACTCCAGATGTGGCCACACCAATACCCTGTACAGTTGTAGCAGGACTTCTCTGCTTTTATACTCCATCCCCCTTGCAATTTCCAGTTTGTTCTGTAGAATAGCTCCACTCCAGCGGGGAGCTTGAGAGGGTGAGATGGAGCATTGCAGCAAGGAAGATCGAGAAGAGCATTGGTGCGATGACACAGCCTTGTTTGGCCCCGGTTTGTACGTGAATTTGGTCTGTGGTGGATCCGTTGGTCAGGATCGCGGCTTGCATGTCATCATGGAGCAAGTGGAGGATGGTGACAAACTTTTGAGGGCAGCCGAAATTGAGGAGGACACGAAGGCCATGTACAGAGGTTGGTGCTGCTCCCTGCAATTCTCTTGAATTTGATGCACCCTTAAGTATTAACTCATGCAATACATGCCTGTGCTAAAAGCCATAGCAGAATGTTTGCACCAACATCTGTTGAAGGCATTAAATACTTTGCAAAATGGAATGGTCCACTCATGATCATTTTGTAAAATGCTTGTTGTCCAAACATTATACTGTACTTGCAAAACTTTGGGTTCATGGAGCGCACTTGTAAGGAACAGCTGCATTGTGTTTTCTGCATTGCTCTGAACAAGCGATGATCATAGTAAGCCTGCCAAGTCCAGCAACACTTATTTTTGGCATCATTGAACCAACTGGTGTCAAAGATTTGACAGCTATTGTTGAAACTGGCAGAGAGAAAACATTGGCATTGATAGAATGTTTGCATTGACTGGCACAGTTGACACACTTGCTGAATTCTGTGTAAATCAAGGGAAGATTATGTCTAGTCCATTCAAAGAATGACTAGACTGTTACATAGGACTGTTATGGTGGGCTTTTCTCAGACAGAGACCCCTCAGTTCAGAGGTCCCAGAAAAGTATTGCCAAAGCAATTCCTGTTTTATACTCCTGGTCCTCCACTGTGGGGGATTGTTAACGCACCACTACCTTCACCTGTATGCCCTGATCAATACAATTTGCACAGTCAGCAAGGTCTTGACTGATAATGTATAATCTTTGACATCTAACCCTAAAATAAATTGAGAATCCATGAATTTAGTAAAGCCCTTGTGTAGTACACCAATTACAGACTGAACTGTTGTAGTTTAAACACTCTCCAGCATGGGAAATCTACAAATGATAATCCCTCAATATACTGCCTGAAAATCCAAGTGAATGGATGCAGTCAGTTGATGAATGTTATCAACCAATGGTGAAGGGACAGCTGGTTAATTCATTGTGGCACCTAGTCCTTGGATAGTTTCCTCTTACCGACTGCTAATGCCGAACTGCATTATCATGTCCACGATCTCCTTTTATTTAAATATCCTTCTCTATATGATGGTGTTATCGGGCCCTAAAATTAGCTTAAAGACTTGAGTGTTACTTTTTTGGAAAAGTGTAAATACCCAGAACGGCAGTAGAAAAGCACTAGAGCTCATTATGCAATCAAGTTCAAAGATGACGACAATAAATTTGCAACATATATCATGGTTTTATATATCTAGCTCAATATTTTAGTAGCAAATCTTGTCTGTTAGGATTTTAATTTCCATTGTTCTGAACTTTACCTTTCCTGTTTGTACGGGCTTATGTGTTAGAAAAACTGGTGAAACTATTAGAATTGCCTATTTTAGCTTTTGATGTCTGTGTAACATATGCTGACCAACACATAAACTTCTAAGTTGAAGTAATTACTTGTTTAATAAATGTTCTATAATACCATGGCCCAGAGTATAAATTTTGAAAGCCTCTCCAACATTTGGTCCAGGTAAAAAATAATTTATGTATGTTTCTCATTATTAATTATGAATCTATTGAGCATAATTTCTGTAATTAGGATTTTTAAATTTGCATTGGCCCTCTTTTTACCCTCCTTGCCCCCTTCTCCCCCCCCCCCCTCCCTCATCTTCACACTAAATAATGTTGTAACTTTAGTAAACAAGTAAGTTAATTGATCTTAACTGGGACTGTTGTTCAGATCCTACAAATGGCATCAGCACAAGTTCGGAAGAGCAGAGTCAGCCAGGTTTAGTATGTCTCAGTAAGGATACTGTTTGTTTGTTGCAAGTATACAGAGCATGCCTCCATTTATCATCACAAGCATATACTGTGAAAATGAAAATTGATCATCTTTGTATATAGACTATTAACTCCTTGTATGCCCCATTACTCTCGAGTACTTCAGGTACTCTTGTGGAAGAGTCCATTTTGGATGAAGCCTTAAAGGAATGTAAAGGGAGGACCAGGAAAACAAAGCGAGAAGGGTATTTGTGCCTTGTTTAAATTTGTGTCCCTTTATTAGAGTCTACATAAGGCTTTATGAGGCTTCTTGTGAAGAAAGCGGGCATTTTAAAACTTTCTAAAGCACATGCACCATTATAACTTAATATAATTGTTCCAAATTGAAGAGTCTGTTCAATAGATTTGTGGAAATTTAAGTGTGATAAGGCCATGATATTTTAGAAGGCAGCACATTTATCTGTACAGGTATTAATATTGAAGTTTGGCAGATAAAAGTATAAAATAAAAGCATGGTTATTTGTATTTAATAGATTATTGCTGACCTTTTTCAACAACTTGACTTTCAAGAATGTTGCTTCACGTTAACTGCTGTTAGATCTCTTAATTTCCAATGAAATACGAACTCCGATGGTAGTTTTAACTTCTTTATTTTGGCAGAGAGCAACAAGCTGCTGGCTGATTGCCAGTTCCTTTGTCTTACTGAAATCACATGGTCAAAATGGCTGTATTTATACCGGGTTCAATTACAGAAAAGAACTCGCCTTCTTTGACCTTATTGGCTCAATTAATAGTCTTTTAACGTTTTAATTGGCTCGCTACCCAAGGTCCGAAAATGTCAAGTTGATTGATGACTTAATGCAATGTGGCCTGTGTTTTTTCACAGCCTGTCTAAATGAGCCTGTTTGAATACTCTATCACTGCCGATTACTGTCATTTGGGGGTTACATTATGATTTCACTGGCAATGGAGCACAGCTTGAAAGTAGGCCATTTGGACCCTCTAGCTCTTTAATCGAAAGAAACCTTCTGTCACCATTACTGCAGTTGTTTCTCCTGTTCTCCGTTCACTTCCCCCACCACATAGTAACGTGCGTTTCTGTCTCCTTATTCTCCCCTCATCAACAGTGTCACCTTTTTCCCCTCAATGGATTTTCGCCACCTCAAAGTGCAGAGCATTTTTTTAAATACCCATTTTCAATAAGATTTCTGTCCCCTCAAAAGTTCTCTTTCACCACTCTCTCAATGGATTTCTGTCTTTCCCTTCTAACCCCACTTCCCCTGCCCAGCTCAGCTTTGTGTCTTTGCCTCTTCCTGCCTCTCTCTCTAGGTATGTTTATCTCTGTCTCTTTCACCCTCCTTTAAATAGTTTCTCGGTCTTCCTTCTTTCACATAACCCCACCCAAAAGAGGGACGCTTTCCTCTCCCTCAGCCCCAACAAGATCAGTCAGTCTCTCTCCTCGCCCCATTTTCTAGGTTCCAGTATTGCTGAAATCAATAAGTGAGGAATTCAAAATCTGACTCCTGTCCAAAGTGGATGACCTCACATTTGTCTACATTGATAGCCGTTTGCCACAGTTTTGCCCATTCACTTAATCTATTGATAGCGCTTTGTAATGTTATGCTTTCATCTACAGTGCCGCTATCTTTCTGTCATCGGCAAATTTGGATATATGACCACCTATGCTGTCATCTAAGTCTTTTAATAAATACCGTGAATAGTTGAGGCCAGAATACTAGTCATCTCCTACCAAATTGAGTACCTACCCATTATTCCTACTGCCTGTCTCCTGCCGCTCAGCCAATTTTCTAACCAGGTCAATAATTTGCCCACAATTAGTTAACAGTCTCATCAAATGCCTTCTGGAAGTCCATATAAATAACATTCATAGACATTCCCCTGCCTATTACATTAGTCGTCACCTCAAAAAAATCAATCAGATTTGTCAGGCATGATCTACCTTTCACAAATTCATGCTGGCTCTCTGATCAACTCATTTTTGAGGTATTCAGTCATCCTATCCTTAATTATAGACTCTAGTAACCATCTGGTCCTGGGGATTTGTCACTCTTTAGTGCCATTGTGTTCTTCATTACTGTTATTTGTTTTACATTAATTTTATTGAGTCCCTGTCCCTGATTTAGTTTCCTTGGGATTTCTGGCATGCTCATCATCATCATAGGCGGTCTCTCGAATGAGGATGATTTGCTTCCACGAGTTCGCAGGTGTTTCGATGAAGGACCCGATGTTCCAGTCCTGAACTCCAATTGAGGGGGTGGAAGATGCCCTGTGCGTGAATTTTTTTAACGTGTAGTGACTGTTGCACCCCAGCCACCACACGGGCTTGGCAGAGCTAGGTCTTGGTCCAGTGGCAAGGATTAACCAAGACGACTGGAGATTCGCTCTGCTACACGGACCTAGTGCGCGCACATGTCGCAGTGTGAGCTGACCCGTGCTGGCCCTGGGCCCTCAGCTCTTCTGGGCCCTGGGCCCTCAACTCTTCTGGGCCCCGTACCCTCATCTGCCTCACCTCCGCCACGATCTCTCACTGCTCCTCTGCCACAAATATTCACCGTATCTCGCCACAAACACTTGCCGCTCATCCGCCCTGACCTTCCCACTCCTCTGTACCTGGGTCCTGCCGATGTTCCTGCCCACGTTCTAAAACGGCGACCAGGGTTTTGATGATGTCACCCAGTCGCCCATCTCAAAATTGTCGCACACTTGGAGCAGCTCCCGCTGGAGGTTGAAGTGGTATGCCGCTCCAGCTCTTATACTTGCCGACCTGCGGAGCTGTTCTCTCGCAGGTCGAGGGGCCACGACATGCTATCCTGATACTGACCACATATTTTCCCAGATTGGTATGCCCCAGAATATTTTTCCAGGTCACTGGATTGTTGCTTATACATACAACAAGAGGAACGGATTATATTTCAGAAAAAGTAATTTTTGTGGTGCTGGTAGTGTAGCTGCAAATTCTTGCAAACAAACTCACTTCAATGATCAGTAGTTCAGAAGCAAAGAAGTACGCGATTGCTTTATTCCAAGTAGAAATTGAAGAGATTAAAATGTACGTATTTTTCACTGTGTGGAACTGGGCAACTGAACAGTTATACAATTAATGCAAAATTCCTGCTTACTATTTACAGACTAAAATTTACAAAATATCATTATTTCTTGTATTTATAGATCATAAATTTGCAGAAGTACTGATTTGTGTTTTGTAAAAATGACATTTTGTATTTTTTTTAGTTCCATGGCATATGTATAAAATATTAATAATGTACCCTATGTTTAAATAAATACAAGCATTGAAGTGCTATATTTATCCAGACTTGAACTTCTTCCCATATCATTAATGGCCTGAGACTACCAGTGCTGTTGAACTTGCTCCTTTGTATATTGTGGGGTGCATTTCACAGTATTGGAGCAACAATTAATTGTGCAAATGATTTGCAACTTTATCTTCTGCCTGCTGGACCATCTCCAATGTGGGAAGAGTCCATATTGGCTAGAAATTTGGAAAACACATTACTGCCATGTATGGGTAGTTGAACTGCTTAGCCTGTTGGTGGGCAGAGATATAATGGCCTTTGGTCTCCAGGGCACAGCTGCTTCTGAACATGACGGCAGAAAATACTTCCTAAGTTAGTTCTGACATCTCTGAAACCAGTAGCAGTGACTCATTTTATCTTAAAATGCTTCTGCTAATGTCAGAGGTGCTGTGATGGTACTACAGGTAAATTCACCATTACATACTAGGTTACATACTAAAGACTGCAGCCTTTGACACAGTTACTACTCCATCCTTCTCCAACGCCTCTCCACCATCGTCCAGCACTCGCCTGATTCCATTCTGATCTATCTAATTGTAGCCAGAGAATCACATTCAACGGCTTCTCTTCCCACCCCTGCATCGTTACCTCTCATGTCCCCCAAGGATCTATCCTTGGGCTCCTCTTGTTTCTCGTCTACAGGTTGCCCTTGGCGACATCATCCGAAAACACAGTGTCAGTGTACGCTGATGACACCCAGTTCTAACTCACCACCTCTTCTCTCGACCCCTCTACTGTCTGTAAATTGTCAGACTACTTGTCCGACATTCAGTTCTGGGTGAGCAGAAATCTCTTCCAACTATATATTGGGAAGACCGAAGCCATTGTCTTCAGTCCCCGCTACGAACTCCGTTCCCTAGCCACTGACTCCATCCCTCTCCAAACTTCTGTCTGAAGCTGAACCACACTGTTCGCAACCTTGGTGTCGTATTTAACCCTGATATGAGCTTTCAACTACATATCCGTAGCATAACTAAGACTGCCTATTTCCATCTCCATAACATCGCCCTTCCCCGTTCTTGCCACAGCTCATCCGCTGCTGAAGCCCTCATCCATGCCTTTGCTACCTTTTAGACTTGACTATTCCGATGCACTCCTGGCTGGCCTCCCACATTCTACCCTCCGTAAATTAGAGGTGATCCAAAACTCTGCAGCCCATGTCCTAACTCGCACCAAGTCCTGCTCACCCATCACATCACCCCTGTGTTCGCTGACCTACATTGGCTCCCGGTTAAGCAACGCCTTGATTTAATAATTCTCATCTTTGTTTTCAAATGCCTCCATGGCCTCGCCCCCTCCCTATCTCTGTAATTTCCTTCAATCCCACAACCCTCCTCGAGATGTCTGCGCTCCTCTAATTCTGCCCTCTTTTGTGTATCCCTGATTATAATCGCTCACCCATTGGAGGCCGTGCCTTCTGTTGCCTAGGCCCTAAGCTCTGGCATTCCCTGCCTAAACCTCTGCGCCTCTCCATCTCTCCTTCCTCCTTCAAGACGCTTCTTAAAACCTATCTCTTTGAACAAGCTTTTGGTCACCTGCCCTAATTCCTCCTTATGTGGCTCTTGTCAAATTTTTTGTCTCATAATACTCCTGTGATGCGCCTTGGGACATTTCACTAGGTTAAAGGCATATCTAAATGCAAGTTGTTGTTGTAAAACAGATTCCTTGGCCATAGAATAGTACAGCACAAAAGGAGGCCATTTGGCCCGTCTAGTGCGCCGCTCTTTCGAAGAGAAATCCAGTTAGTCCAACTCTTACCCCATATCCCTGCAATTTTTTCTCCAAGTACTTATCCAATTCCCTTTTGAAGGCTGCTATTGAATCAGTTGTATCTACTACCATCCGTGCATTCCAAATCCTAACCACTCGTTGAGTAAAAAAGGTTTACCTCTGGTTCTTTTGCCAATCACCTTCAATCTGTAATGTCTCGTTACTGACCCTTCAGCCATTGGAAACAGTTTCTCTTTATTTACTCTTTTTAAACCTTTCATGATTTTAAACACCTCTATCAAATATGGGCCCCTACAACATCCCGGCTGTTGTGCTGAAGACTTGTGCTCCAGAACTAGCCGTGTGTCTAGTCAAGCTATTTCAGTACAGCTACAACACTGGCATCTATCTGACAATGTGGAAAACTGCCTAGGTATGTCCTGTCCACAAAAAGCAGGACAAATCCAATCTGGCTTATTACTGCCCCATCAGCCTACTCTCAATCATCAGCAAAGTGATAGTAGGTGTCATTGACAGTGCTATAAAGTGGCACTTGCTCACCAATAACCTGCTTACCGATGCTCACTTTGGGTTCTGCCAGGACCACGTGGCTCTAAACCTCATTACAGCCTTGGCCCAAACATGGACAAAAGAGCTGAATTCCAGCGGTGAGGTGAGAGTGACTGCCCTTGACATTAAGGCAGCATTTGACCGAGTGTGGCATCAAGGAGCCCGAGTAAAACTGAAGTCAATGGGAATCGGGGTTGGGGGGGGGGGGGGGGGGGGGGGGGAACTCTCCACTGGCTGGAGTCATACGTAACACATAAAGGAAGATACTTGTGGCTGTTGGAGGTCAATCAGCCCCAGGACATTGCTGCAGGAGTTCTTTGGAGCAGTGTCCTAGGCCCAAGCATCCTTAGCCGCTTCATCAATGCCCTTCTCTCCATCATCAGGTCAGAAGTGGGGATGTTCAATGACTGCACATTGTTCAGTGCCATTCGCAACTCCTCAGATAATGGAACAGTCCATGCCTGCTGCAGCAAGACCTGGACAACATTCAGGCTTGGGCTGATAAATGGCAAGTAATATTCACACCAAGCAATGACTATCTCTAACAAGCGAGAGTCTAACCACCGCCCCTTGACATTCAACGGCATTACCATCGCCGAATCCCCCAATGTCAACATTCTGGATTCACCATTGCCGAGAAACTTAACTGGGTTAGCCACATAAATACTGTGGCAACCAGGTCAGAAGCTGGGTATTCTTATGGGAAGTGTCTCACCTCCTGACTCCCCAAAGTTTTTCCACCATTGACAAGGCACAAGTCAGGAGTGTGATGGAATACTCTCCACTTGCCTAATTGAGTGCAGCTCCAATAACACTCTAAGCTCCACACCATCCAGGACAAAGCAGCCCACTTGATTGGCACCCCATCCACCACTTTAATCACTCACTCTCGCCACCACCGGCGCAACGTGTCTGCAGTGTGTACCATCTATAAGATGCACTGCAGCAACTCGCCAAGCCGCCTTCGGCAGCACCTCCCAAACCCGCGACCTCTACCACCTAGAAGGACAAGGGCAGCATACACTTGGCAACACCGCCACCTCCACGTTCCCCTCCAAGTCACACAGCATCCTGACTTGGAAATATAGGGCTAGATTTTTTCCAACCCCATTTTTCGGCGCACTCAGCCGAAATGCGCCGACTTTGTCGCTCAAAATGGCACCAACAAACTTAGATTATCCTGGCCCCTCTGCTGAGTGTCCTGGGTCCTGACGCAGTGTCCATGGTGAAGTGGGGGGGAGGTTGGAGCTACAGCCCTGCGCCGGAAACACTGCCGGCAGCTGTCCACATGTGCAGTGGAGTCTGCGCGCATGCTCCTCATCCTCCCAGCGTGTTCTGCAAGCTGTCAGCAGGACCCGATGCACATCACCCTTATCCTTGGCCGAGGGGATGCCCCGATGATCGCTTCCCCTATCCCTGGCTGAAGGGACGCCCCGATGATCGTTTCCCCTATCCCTGGCCGAATGGTCTCCCGCACCAGCCCGTGAGCAACTTGTTTCTGGCGATTTGAGCCCCTGAAAGGAGTTGATCCCAAGTTTCTGAGGAACATGCGGTTTGCCAAGAAGCACAACAAGAAAGGAACGGGGAAGGTTGAAGGCAAAAAATAAAAAGGACCAACCGTCTTGATGAGCTAACATCTACTGTCCTTGAGAATGGCAGCCCTGTGATGTATTGTATTCCAAATTGTTTATTTTGAATAAAACCCAAGTGGTTGGAACTTTAAAAAAAAAACTTGTTTCTGGCATAAAGTTATGACTTCTATTTTTTATTTGTTATTGATTGATTGTTACTTTTTGTGCTTTGTTTAGTGTTTTGTAAGTCTTGGTGCAGGTCCTCAGCTTCCTTCTATTTTTTATTATTGAATGCTTATTTTTGTGCTTTGTTTAGTGCTTTGTAAGTCTTGGTGCTTTAACTGTACTAACTTGCGCCGATTTCTTAACTGCCCGCAAGGTTTTTCAGAGCTGGCCACATACGCTGACCTAAGTTGATTTTGGAGTAAGTTTTAGCTGGCCAAGGTGGCATAAATAGCCAAAACTGGCATAAGTGGCTGGGAACTTTTGGGATAAAAAAAACTCAACTAAAAAAAATCGTACCTAACTGAGTTACTCTGGAGCAAGTTGATTGGGGAAAGTGGCATTTTTTAACTTATGCCAGAAAAAAAACAACTTACTCCAAAAAAAAATTGGAGCAAGTCATGGCCAAAATTGTCGCTTGGTTAAAATCCTGGAACTCCCTCCCTAACTGTGGGAATACCTTCACCACAAGGACTGCAGCGGTTCAAGAAGGTGGCTCACCATCACCAACTGGAGAGCAATTAGGGATGGGCAATAAATGCTGACCTTGCCTGCGATGCCCACATCCCATGAACAAATAAAACATTTTTTTAATTCTCTTAGCTTCCTCTGCTCCAGAGACAACAAACCAGCTTCTCTAGTCTATCCACGTAACTGTAATCCTTCATCCCTGGAAGCATTCTAGTAAATCTCTTCTGTACTCTCGCCAAAGCGTTCATATCCTTCCTAAAGTGTGGTGCCCAGAACTGGGGCCGAATTAGTGTTTTACATAGGTTTAGCATAACTTTCTGGCTTTTATACTCTGTGCCTTTATTTATAAAGCCCAGGATCCCATATGCTTTATTAACTGCTCCTGTCCTGCCACCATCCAAGATTTGTGCAGAAGCACTCCCAGGTCTCTCTGTTCTTGCACCCCTTTTTAAAATTGTACCATTTAGCATGTATGGTCTCTCCTCATTCTTCCTACCAAAATGTTACACCCCTCACTTTTCTGCATTGAATTTCATCTGGTATGTGTTTGCCCATTCCACCAGCCTGTTTGTCTGTCTGTCTCGAAGTCTATTATTATCTTCCTCACTGTTTATTACACTTCCAAGTTTAGTGTCATCTGCAAATTTCTAAATTGTGCCCATGCTCCCAAGTCCAAGTCATTAATGAACTTCGCAGTGGTCCTAGTACTGAACCTTGGGGAACTTCACTTTATACCTTGCTCCAGTTCAAAAAACAGCCATTCACCACAACTATACCATAACCAATTTTGTACCCATGCTACAGTACTACTGCCACTTTTATCCCATGGGCTTCAATTTTGCACACAAACCTAATGTGGTATTTTATCAAATACCTTTTGAAAGTCCATATACAGAACATCAACTGCACTGTCCTCATCCATCCTCTGTTACCTCATCAAAAAATCAAGTGAGTCAGACACAATTTGTCTTGAACAAATTGTACTGACTGTCCTTTGGTCAGTAATCGAGGAGCATTGTTCCTTTGTTAAATTAATTTCTTAAGTGATTAACATATTTTAACTGAACACTATTAAAAGAGAACATTGCTGTTGGAAGTGCATAACTGACAAGAGATGTGCTTTGTTATATTCAGTACATTATTGATGCAAGAATTGAAAACTGAGCTGAAAATTTTTTTAAATGTTCGTTTTGAAAAAAATGTGTTTCTTTGTAATTCAATTTCCTTATATTTCAGATGAACTCTCATAACACATTTGTTATGTTTGATGTCAATAAGGCAGATCTGTATTTTCCTGTTAAACGAAGTAGTTCAGGATTGTCTGTTACAAGCCAAGAGAGTGAATGCAAATTCTAGTAAATCAATTATAAAAGAATTGCCATGCCTTGTATTGCACCCAGGAACCAAAAAATAAACAAAATAAGAACCAAGCTTTACAGCAGTTGTATCCACATCTGAAAAGAGGGAGCGGGGTTATTAGGTAGACCTTTCGTCAGAACTGATTACTGATTTTGAATAATTACGATGGGCTGTTCCTGTTAAATAAAGAATTCTTATGAGAAAATCATGGAACTGAACAGTCAAAGACAAAAGGTCAAAAACATAGTGATTGACAGTTGGCTTTCGAGAGGACTTGGTGATAATTCCAAATTCTTATTCTGTTATTTTCTGGGTTATAGCCACCTCTATAAAACAGCTGCTTAAAGCCTCAGTAATCCACAGTATTTTCAATTTCGCTACTCAATATTTTCTGAGTAAATGGCTTTAAGCTGTATTAACTTTATATACTGTATATAAGCTGAAGGTTGTTTTTCTCCAAGATTTGGTTAAAGGAGTTAAGGCAGGCATAAATCTCTCCCCACCTGCCATATATTACAAATGCTGATAGGATAACAATTGTGAATGTGTGGAATCAGCCATGTAAAATACACTTTGCTAAATCTGTCTCCCATTTACTCACTTATAAAGTGAAGATTTAAATATCATCATTTAATGTCAATATTTAGCCCTTTGTTTTAACATAGTAGTATACTATATATCGCAGTAGTATATAACGCGTGGAATATAAAGTAATAAATTCCTTCAAAGGGTATGAGGATTTTATATCTTACAATATTTCTGGCATTGAGGTTCTGTTGCACAGTGCTACTTTATTTAGTTTGCAACCAAAACTGTTAATTTCTCACTACTTCATCATTCATTATGACAACAAGAACAACAACGACAACTTTTATTTATATAATGCCTTTAACGTAGTAAAAAGTCCCAAGGCGCTTCACAGGAGTGTTGTAAAACAAAATATGACACCGAGCCATATAAGAAGGAATTAGGGCAGATGACCAAAAGCTTGGTCAAAGAGAGAGGTTTTAAGGAGCGTCTTAAAGGAGGAGAGAGAGCGATGACGTGGAAATAGGCAGTCTTAGTTATGGCACAGATATGTGATCAGAAGCTCATTTCAGGGTCAGATATGACACCATGGTTGCCAACAGTCTGGTTCAGCCTCAGACAGATACTGGGGAGAAGGCTGGAGTCGGTGGCGAAGGAGTGGAGTTTGTGGTGGGAACTGAAGACAATGGCTTTGCTCTAATCAATATAAAGCTTGGAGGAGATTTCTGCTTACATAGTACTGGATGTCGGACAAGCAGTCTGACAATTTACAGACTGTAGAGGGGTCGAGAGAAGAGGTGATGAGTTAGAGCTGGGTGTCGCAGCATACATGTGGAAACTGTCGCTGTGTTTTTGGATGATATCGAGGGGCAGCATGTAGTTGAGAGCTAGAAGAGGGCCAAGAATAAATCCTCCAGGGACACCAGAGATGATGATGTGGGAGCGGGAAGAGAAACCATTTCAGGTGATTCTCTAGCTATGATTAGATAGATAAGAATAGAACCAGGCGAGTGCGGTCTCATCCAGCTGGATTTCGGTGGAGAGGCGTTAGCAGAGGGATGGAGTGGGTCAACTGTGTCAAAGGCTGCAGATAGGTTGAGAAGTACGAGGAGAGATAGTTTACCTTTGTCACAGTCACATAGGATGTCATTTGTGACTTTGCTAAGAATCATTTGGTACTGTGGCAGGGCGGAAACCTGATTGAAGCGATTCAAACATGGACTTCTGGGAAAGATGGGCATGTATTTGGAAAGCAACAACATGTTCAAGAGTGGAAAGGAAGGTTGGGATGTCTGCAAGGACAGAGAGTCATTGGTTGTTTTTTTGAGGAGGGGTGATGACGCAAGGTTTAAAGGAGATGGGGACAATACCTGACTGGAGAGAACCATTAACAATATCAGCTAACATCGGAGCCAGAAAGGGAAGTTGGGTGGCCAGTAGTTTAGTGGGAGTTGGGTTGCGGGAGCAGGAAATGGGCCTCATCATGGACAAGATGAGCTTGGAGAGGGCATATGGGGGATCGACAAGAAACTGGAGAAAGATAAGAGTTCAGGGCAAGGGCAGGCGGTAACCTTAGAGGAAGTGGCAGAGGCAGCTGATTTGATGGTCTCAATCTTGGAGACAAAAAAGTCCATGAGCTCTTTTTACTTGTTGGAAGTGAGGGTGGAGTGGACAGGGGAGAGGGGTTTCAGAACGTGGTTTGCAGTGAAGAAAAGAAGCGCGAGGTATATTTGCAATCCAGAAAGATCCTAGAATAGTGAGCAATTTTGGCAGACAAGAGTCGGACCTGATAGTGCTTTATGTGGTCCAGCTGGATGGTTGAACCAGTTGTTCCCCATATTGTTTCAAGTCTGTGTCCCTTGGACATAAGGGAGCAGAGGTGAGGGCTGTACCGGGGGCGAGTATTGGTTTTAATAGGGATTCTGGCATTAAAGCTGGTGTTGAGGGTGTGATTGAGCAGATCTGTAGCTGCAGAAATGTCGTGGTGAATGATTTATTAAGTAATTATTATAGTCTTTTGTATAAATCCGTCACCTGGTAATTTATTGTTGATTTATACAGAGCAATGATTTCTATCCAGAGTCTCTTGCATTTATGCATGCGCTCTCCCGACTTCTAATACTCCTTATCCCCCTCTCCTCTGTTGGTGGCTGCTTGTTCAACTTACTGTACTCCTGTCGTCTGGAGCTCCCTGCCTAGTTCACTCTGTCCTGCCACCTCCATTCATGTTTCCAATAACCTCTACCATAGGGTTTTTGACTATTCCTTTGGCTTCCTACTCTACCCAACCAGTTATCCTTTTTTCCCTCCTGTTTGGCATCTACACCTCTGTTGTGTATGCAATAACTATTAGATTGAGTACTGTTTAACTCAAAGAAGTAACATACAAACATAGAAAATAAGTGCAGAAGTAGGCCATTCGGCCCTTCGAGCCTGCACCACCATTCAATAAGATCATGGCTGATCATTCACCTCAGTACCCCTTTCCTGCTTTCTCTCCATACCTCTTAATCCCTTTAGCCGTAAGGGCCAGATCTAACTCCCTCTTGAATATATCCAATGATCTGGCATCCACAACTCTCTGCGGTAGGGAATTCCACAGGTTAACGACTCTCTGCGTGAAGAAGTTTCTCCTCATCTCAGTCCTAAATGGTTTACCCCTGATCCTTAGACTATGACCCCTGGTCCTGGACTTCCCCAACATCGGGAACATTCTTCATGCATCTAACCTGTCCTGTCCCGTCAGAATCTTATATGTTTCTATGAGATCCCCTCTCATCCTTCTAAACTCCAGTGTATAAAGTCCCAGTTGATCCAGTCTCTCCTCATATGTCAGTCCAGCCATCCCTGGGATCAGTCTGGTGAACCTTCGCTGCACTCCCTCAATAGCAAGAACGTCCTTTCTCAGATTAGGAGACCAAAACTGAACACACTATTCCAGGTGAGGCCTCACCAAGGCCCTGTACAACTGCAGTAAGACCTCCCTGCTCCTATACTCAAATCCCCTAGCTATGAAGGCCAACATGCCATTTGCCGCCTTCACCGCCTACTGTACCTGCATGCCAACTTTCAATGACTGATGTACCATGCTACCCAGGTCTCGTTGCACCTCCCCTTTTCCGAATCTGTCGCCATTCAGATAATATTCTGCCTTTGTGTGTTTTTGCCACCGAAGTGGATAACCTCACATGTATCCACATTATATTGCATCTGCCATGCATTTGCCCACTCACCTAACCTGTCCAAATCACCCTGCAGCCTCTTAGCATCCTCGTCATGGCTCACACCGCCACCCAGTTTAGTGTCATCCGCAAACTTGGAGATATTACACTCAATTCCTTCACCCAAATCATTAATGTATATTGTAAAGAGCTGGGGTCCCAGCACTGAGCCCTGCGGCACTCCACTCGTCACTGGCTCCCATTCCAAAAAGGACCCGTTTATCCTAACTCTCTGCTTCCTGTCTGCCAACCAATTCGCTATCGACGCCAGTACATTACCCCCAATACCATGTGCTTTGATTTTGCACACCAATCTCTTATGTGGGACCTTGTCAAAGGTCTTTTTGAAAGTCCAAATACACCACATCCACTGGTTCTCCCTTGTCCACTCTACTAGTTACATCCTCAAAAAATTCCAGAAGATTTGTCAAGTATGATTTCCCTTTCATAAATCCATGCTGACTTGGACCGATCCTGTTACTGCTTTCGAAATGCGCTGCTATTTCATCCTTAATAATTGATTCCAACATTTTCCCCACGACTGATGTCAGGCTAACCAGTCTATAATTACCCGCCTTCTCTCTCCCTCTTTTTTAAAAAGTGGTGTTACATTAGCTACCCTCCAGTCCATATGACCTTGGCTCTGCTTTATTAAGGCCCAAAGTGACTAATATACAAAATGGTTGGCCTTTTATACTTGGGCTGCACACACGTGCGTGCAGCCCAATGGCCTCTAACAGTGACGCCATCTAATGGCTAGTGATCCCAAAAGTACATACATGAAAATACCCCCCTCTGAGATATTAACACAATCTTTTACAAATTGAGACTGTCCGGTGTTTTATGCACCCTGGTTGACCGTCTCAGTTCAACTCCAGCCTTGGTTGAGTGTTCAGAGTCTGTTGTGACTGGTGGCTGGGTGGCTGACCTGGTGGGAGTGGCAATGGCCATGTCCGGGATTGAAAGTCCATTTTTATTGAACATGTCAGTGATTTGAAAATCCCGATTTACTGATGACCACTGAGTCCTCTAATGACTGGGGGTAGGTTGGTTGGTCGTTGATTGTTCCGGTTCGTCTGTATGCCGCAGCTTTGTCTGATCCATATGTTTCCTGCATGTTTGTCCATTTTTGAGCTTGACGATGAATACTCTGTTGCTCTTGGCCATGACAGTACCAGCGATCCACTTGGGACCCTGACCATAATTCAGAACACATACCGGATCATTTACAGAAATATTGTATGACACAGCTGTGCGATCGTGATACCCTTGCTGACTTTGTCTTCTATATTCAACATGATTATTCAAGTTAGGGTGTACAAGAGATAGCTTGATTTTAAGACCTCTCCATCATTAGTTCAGCAGGTGAGATCCTGGTAAGCATGTGTGGTCTTGTCCTGTAACTAAGCAATATGCATGACAGGCGGGTCTGCAGTGACCCTTGGGTTGCTCACTTCATACTCTGCTTTATGATTTGGACAGTACGTTCTGCTTGCCCATTGGATTCAGGTTTGAACGGTGCTGACCTTACATGTTTGATACCATTGAGTTTCATGAACTCTTGAAACTCCTGACTGGTGAAGCACGATCCGTTGTCGCGAACAACGATGTCAGGCAGACCATGTGTCGCGAACATGAAACTGAGATTCTCAATAGTAGCTGTGGATGTGCTGGATGACATGATTATACACTTTCTCCTCGAATATGCATCCAACTCAACTAAAAACATTTTCCCCAGGAAAGGACCTGTAAAGTCTATGTGGATCCTGGATCATGGTTTGGATGGCCTCAACCACAGACTCAGCAGTGAATCTGCTGGTGCTTTGCTGAGCTGCATGCAAGTGTTGCACTGATGCACACATGATTTCAGCTCAGAGTCAATCCTCGGCCAGCATACATGAGACCTGGCGTTGGCTTTCATCATTACAATGCCGGGATGTGTGCTATGTAGCTCGCATACAAATTTCTCTCTCCCTTTCTTGGGCATAACAACACGATTGCCCCACAGTATACAATCCGACTGAATAGACAGTTTGTCTTTACGACGAATGTAAGGTTTGCTCTCCTTGCACATTTTGCTTGGGTATGGCAGACCAGTCACCTTTGAGGATGCAACTCTTCACACTCTCTCCTGCGACAGTTGGAACTGGTGCTCTCCACTCTCCTGCGACAGTTGGAACTGGTGCTCTCCACTCTCCTGCGACAGTTGGAACTGGTGCTCTCCACTCTCTCTCCTGCAACAGTTGGAACTGGTGCTCTCCACTCTCCCATCCTGTGACAGTTGGAACTGGTGCTCTCCCCTCTCTCCTGTGACAGTTGGAACTGGTGCTTTTCACACTCCTCTTGGTGTAGGAGGGAGGGCTTTAGTTTCCTGAACAATTGGGACCGCTTCTGGGGAAGGTGGGACCTGTACAAGTCGGACAGGTTACACCTCAACAGAGACGGGACCAATGTTCTCGCGAGTGGTTTTGATAGTACAGTTGGGAGGGCTTT
Organism: Pristiophorus japonicus; assembly: GCF_044704955.1. Classification (NCBI taxonomy): domain Eukaryota; kingdom Metazoa; phylum Chordata; class Chondrichthyes; family Pristiophoridae; genus Pristiophorus; species Pristiophorus japonicus. The sequence goes on from NW_027254904.1 coordinate 65,322, forward strand.
AAACTAGCTTGGCAGGGGGTTGGGAACCCAGGAGAGGGCTCTGAGCGAGTTAGAGTGGGTGAGAGCTCAGATGAACAGAACCCCAAGAAAGAATGCAAAAGGCAGGAGGCAACAGAGCAGAGTAGCACTGGGGTAAGTGTAAACCGCAAGGTGATAGGAAGGGACAATATGTATGAATATAAAGGGGCTGCAGGAGGGGTCAAAACTAAAAATCGTGGTTTAAAAATAGTATTAAAACACTTTACCTAAATGCACACAGCATTCGAAACAAAGTAAATGAGTTGACGGCACAAATCATTACAAATGGGTATGATTTGGTGGCCATTACTGAAATGTGGTTGCAGGGTGGCCAAGACTGGGAATTAAACATACAGGGGTATCTGACAATTCGGAAAGATAGTGCTCAACAAAAATATATTCCAGAGAAAAAGAAGGGCGGTAAGCTAAGGGATAACCAGCCTCATCAAATTAAAAACCAATGTGTATAAGGTGGCCAAGGTTAGTGGGAAACTAGAAGATTGGGAAAATTTTAAACGACAGCAAAGAATGACTAAGAAAGCAATAGAGAAGGGGAAGATAGATTACGAAAGTAACTTGCGCAAAACATTAAAAACAGATAGTAAAAGCTTTTATCGATATATAAAACGGAAAAGAGTGACTAAAGTAAATGTTGGTCCCTTAGAAGATGAGAAGGGGGATTTAATAATGGGAAATGTGGAAATGGCTGAGACCTTAAACAATTAGTTTGCTTCGGTCTTCACAGTGGAAGACACAAAAACCATGCCAAAAATTGCTGGTCACGGGAATGTGGGAAGGGAGGACCTTGAGACAATCACTATCACTAGCGGGGTAGTGTTGGACAAGCTAATGGGACTCGAGGTGGACAAGTCCTCTGGTCCTGATGAAATGCATCCCAGGGTATTAAAAGAGATGGCAGAAGTTATGGCAGATGCATTCGTTATAATCTACCAAAATTCTCTGGACTCTGGGGAGGTGCCATCGGATTGGAAAGCAGCTAATGTAACGCCTCTGTTTGTTTAAAAAAAAAAAAAAGGGGGCAGACAAAAGGCAGGTAACTATAGGCCGGTTAGTTTAACATCTGTCGTGGGGAAAATGCTTGAAGCTATCATTAAGGAAGAAATAGCGGGACATCTAGATAGGAATAGTGCAATCAAGCAGACGCAACATGGATTCATGAAGGGGAAATCATGTTTAACTAATTTACTGGAATTCTTTGAGGATATAACGAGCATGGTGGATAGAGGTGTACCGATGGATGTGGTGTATTTAGATTTCCAAAAGGCATTCGATAAGGTGCCACACAAAAGGTTACTGCAGAAGATAAAGTACGCGGAGTCAGAGGAAAATGTATTAGCATGGATCGAGAATTGGCTGGCTAACAGAAAGCAGAGTGTCGGGATAAATGGGTCCTTTTCGGGTTGGAAATCGGTGGTTAGTGGTGTGCCACAGGGATCGGTGCTGGGACCACAACTGTTTACAATATACATAGATGACCTGGAAGAGGGGACAGAGTGTAGTGTAACAAAATTTGCAGATGACACAAAGATTAGTGGGAAAGTGGGTTGTGGAGAGGACACAGAGGCTGCAAAGAGATTTAGATAGGTTAAGCGAATGGGCTAAGGTTTGGCAGATGGCATACAATGTCGGAAAATGTGAGGTCATCCACCTTGGGAGAAAAAAACAGTAAAAGGGAATATTATTTGAATGGGGAGAAATTACAACATGCTGCGGTGCAGAAGGACCTGGGGGATCTTGTGCATGAATCCCAAAAAGTTAGTTTGCAGGTGCAGCAGGTAATCAGGAAGGCGAATGGAATGTTGGCCTTCATTGCCAGAGGGATGGAGTACAAAAGCAGGGAGGTCCTGCTGCAACTGTACAGGGTATTGGTGAGGCCGCACCTGGAGTACTGCGTGCAGTTTTGGTCACCTTACTTAAGGAAGGATATACTAGCTTTGGAAGGGGTACAGAGACGATTCACTAGGCTGATTCCAGAGATGAGGGGGTTACCTTATAATGATAGATTGAGTAGACTGGGTCTTTACTCGTTGGAGTTCAGAAGGATGAGGGGTGATCTTATAGAAACATTTAAAATAATGAAGGGGATAGACAGGATAGAGGCAGAGAGGTTGTTTCCACTGGTCGGGGAGACTAGAACTAGGGGGCACAGTCTCAAAATAGGGGAGCCAATTTAAAACCGAGTTGAGAAGGAATTTCTTCTCCCAGAGGGTTGTGAATCTGTGGAATTCTCTGCCCAAGGAAGCAGTTGAGGCTAGCTCATTGAATGTATTCAAATCACAGATAGATAGATTTTTAATCAATAAGGAAATTAAGGGTTATGGGGAGCGGGCAGGTAAGTGGAGCTGAGTCCACGGCCAGATCAGCCATCTTGTTGAATGGCAGAGCAGGCTCGAGGGGCTAGATGGCCTACTCCTGTTCCTAGTTCTTATGTTCACCACTGATAAAATCGGGTCCTGGCTGGCCGAGGTCTTGTCTTGTCTTTTTGAGCCGTGACAGGGGTTCCTTCACTCTCAAAAGCATCCATAACTAACAATAGATCTGCCGGTTGTGGCGTTTCCACCTCTGGTGTGGGCAACGGCAGACGGCTCAAAGCATCGGCACAATTCTCGGTGCCAGGTCTATGGCGAATGACATAATCATAAGCGGATAATGTCAGCGCCACCTCTTGATGCGGGATGAAGCATTGGTATTGATACCTTTGTTTTCAGACAACAGTGAAATGAGCAGCTTGTGATCTGTCTCCAGTTCAAACCGAAGGCCAAACAGGTACTGATGTACTGATGCATCTTTTTAACCCCATACACACAAGCTAGTGCTTCTTTCTCTACCATGCTCTAGGCTCTTTCCGCTTTCGACAAACTTTTTGAAGCATACGCGACTGGTTGAAGTTTACCAACTCATTAGCTTCCATGTGACGAAGCAGCACAGGCCAATACTAAACGTTTACATGGGTCATAATGTACCAGCAGCTTGTTAGAGCAAAGCAGATTAATGGCTTTCTCCAAAAGCTCTGTCTTGAAATGCACCCCACACCCAGTTGTCACCTTTTCTTAGTAGCCTGTGCAGTGGTTCTAATAAGGTGCTCAATTTAGGTAGGAAGTTGCCGAAGTAGTTGAGTAGACCCAGGAACAAACGCAGCTCGTCACATTCTGCGGCTTTGGTGCATTCTTGATGGCCTTGGTTTTCACGTCCATGGGCCTGATGCCGTCAGCAGCAGTTTTCCTCCCCAGGAATTTGAACTCTGGTGACGCACTTCGAGCGTTTCAGTCTGAGTCCCACTTTGTCCAGACGATGTAGAAGCACTTCCAGGTTGTTCAGATGTTCCTTGGAGTCACAACCTGTGATCAGGATGTCATCTTGGAACACGACGGTTCTGGGAACGGACTTCAGTAGACTCTCCATGTTCCTCCTGAAATATTGCTACAGCTGTGCGAATTTCAAAAGGGCACCTGTGATAAATAAACAGTCCTTTTATGCATGTTAATGCACATAAGTCTCCAGCGTCTCGAACAGCTCCTGTGTCATGTCGACTGACGTCAGATCCAGTTTTGTGAATGACTTCCCTCCTGGCTCGCGTTGCAAACAAGTTATCCGCCTTCGGTAACGGGCACTGATCCTGTTTCGAAACCCTGTTGATCGTAGCCTTGTAGTCGCCACAGATTCTGACTGTGCATCACTTTTCAGCACAGGAACAATGGGGCTGGCCCATTCATTAAATTCAACCGGTGATATGATCCCTTCATGCTGGAGTCTGTCCAGTTCGATTTCGACCTTCTCCCTCACCAAATACGGAACTGCCTGAGCTTTATGATGGACGATCCGTGGCTCCCGTTAAGTTGCTGATGCCTGGTTCGAACAGTGAGGGGAACTTGCTTAGTACTTGGGCACATGCATTTTTCTCTAACGACAACGCCTTGATGTCATTCTGATTTTCAAGCCAGTTCCTGCCGAACAGCGTTGGGCCATTGCCTGGGATAATCCATTGCGGTAACTCGTGAACCGTACCGTCATACGGCACTTTAATTGTGGCACTGCCAATCACCGTTGTGAGTTCTTTGGTGTACGTGCGCAACTTGGCATTGACTGTACTCAGCCTGGACCTCACAGCCTTAGTATCCCACAGCTTGTCGAATGCCCTCTGGCTCATTATCGATTGACTCGCCGCCGTGTCCAGTTCCATCGATACAGGCACCCCATTAAATTTCACGTTGATCATTATCGGTTTGCTCTTTGTTAGGAGCGAGTACACTCCATACACTTCCTCCTCTGGTATCTCGGATTGCGCATCTGGATCCGCGCTAGTCTGACCATCATCCTCCACGTGGTGTGTCGCAGCACGCTTGCTCATCTACGGACACTTGCGCTGGAGATGCTCCACTCTCAGACAACCTTTGCAACTATATTGCTTAAATCGGCACTGCTGGTGCCGGTGATTTCCCCCACAACGCCAACACTGAGAAATCGGATGCATTCCCACTGGCGGACTTTGGGCAGTCACAAGTTTCGTGTTACACAGTCAGGTCGGCCCTGCCATGTGCCGCTCTGCCGAACGCCGAATCAATCATATTTACAGTACTTGCTGAGTTTCGATTTTTCATTGATATCTGCATTAGACTTCTATTCGTCGTCATGCATGACTGAGCGATCGTGATAGCCCTTTTCAAGTCCAACGTCTCCACCGCCAGTACTTTATGCAGGAAAGGCGTACTGAAGGAATGATCAGCCATGATCTTATTGAATGGCGGTGCAGGCTCGAAGGGCCGAATGGCCTACTCCTGCACCTATTTTTCTATGTTTCTATATGTTAGTCCTGCCATCCCTGGAATCAGTCTGGTAAATCTTCGCTGCACTCCTTCAATAGCAAGAACGTCTTTCCTCAGACTCGGAGACCAAAACTGAACACAATATTCCAGGTGAGGCCTCACTTGGACCCTGTACAACTGCAGTAAGACCTCCCTGCTTCTAATATTCAAATCCCCTAGCTATGAAGGCCAACATACCATTTGCCTTCTTCACCGCCTGCTGTACCTGCGTGCCCACTTTCAGTGACTGATGAACCATGACACCCAGGTCTCGTGGCACCTCCCCTTTTCCAAGTCTGCCGCCATTCAGATAATATTCTGCCTTTGTGTTTTTGTCCCCACAATGGATAACCTCACATTTATCCACATTATGCTGCATCTGCCATGCATTTGCCCACTCACCTAACCTGTCCAAGTCACCCTGCAACCTCTTGGCGTCCTCGTCACAGCTCACACCGCCACCCAGTTTAGTGTCATCTGCAAACTTGGAGATATTACACTCTATTTCTTCATCCAAATCGTTAATATATGTTGTAAAGAGCTGGGGTCCCAGCACTGAGCCCTGCGGCACTTCACTAGTCACTGCCTGCCATTCTGAAAAGGACCCATTTATCCTGACTCTCTGCTTCCTGTCTGCCAACCAGTTCCCTATCCACGTCAGTATATTACCCCCAATACCATGTGCTTTGACTTTGCACAACAATCTCTTGTGCGGTACCTTGTCAAAAGCCTTTTCAAAGTCCAAATACACCACATCCACTGGTTCTCCCTTGTCCACTCTACTAGTTACATCCTCAAAAAATTCCAGAAGATTCGTCAAGCATGATTTCCCTTTCATAAATCCATGCTGACTTGATCCGATCCTGTCACAGCTTTCCAAATGCGCTGCTATTTCGTCCTTCATGATCGATTCCACCACCTTCCCCACCACCGATGTCAAGCTCACTGGTCTATCATTACCCGTTTTCTCTCTCCCTCCTTTTTAAAAAAAGTGGTGTTACATTAGCTACCCTCCAGTCCACAGGAACTGATCCAGAGTCGATCGACTGTTGGGAAATGATCACCAATGCATCCACTATTTCCAGGGCCACTTCCTTGAGCACTCTGCGATGCAGACTATCAGGCCCCGGGGATTTATCAGCCCTCAATCCCATCAATTTCCCTAACACAATTTCCCGCCGAATAAGGATATCCTTCAGTTCCTCCTTCTCACTAGACTCACAGTCCCTTAGTACCTTCGGAAGGTTATTTGTATCTTCCTTCGTGAAGACAAAACCGAAGTATTGGTTCAATTGGTCTGCCATTTCTTTGTTCCCCATTATAATTTCACCTGAATCCGACTGCAAGGCAGCTACGTTTGTCTTTACTAATCTTTTTCTCTTCAAATATTTAGAGAAGCTTTTGCAGTCAGTTTTTATATTCCCTGCAAGCTTCCGCTCGTACTCTATTTTCCCCCTCTTAAATAAACCCTTAGTCCTCCTCTGTTGAATTCTAAATTTCTCCCAGTCCTCAGGTTTGTTGCTTTTTCTAACCAATTTATATGCTTCTTCCTTGGCTTTAACACTATCCTTAATTTCCTTTGTTAGCCATGGTTGAGCCACCTTCCCAGTTTTATTTTTACTTCAGACAGTGATGTACATTTGCTGAAGTTCATCCATGTGATCTTTAATGTTTGCCATTGCTTATCCACTGTCAACCCTTTCAGTATCGTTTGCTAGTCTATTCTAGCCAATTCACACCTCATACCGTCGAAGTTACCTTTCCTTAAGTTCAGCACCCTAGTTTCCGAATGAACTTTGTCACTCTCCATCTTAATAAGGAATTCTACCATATTATGGTCACTTTTCCCCAAGGGGCCTCGCACAACAAGATTGCTAATTAGTCCCTTCTCATTACACAATACCCAGTCTAGGATGGCCAGCTCCCTGGTTGGTTCCTCAACATATTGGTCAAGAAAACCATCCCTATTACACTCCAGAAAATCCTCCTCCACCGCATTGCTACCAGTTAGGTTAGCCCAATCAATGTGTAGCTTAAAGTCGCCCATGATTACTGCTGTACCTTTATTGCACACATCCGTTATTTCTTGCTTGATGCTGTCCCCAAGCTCACTACTATTATTTGGTGGTCTATACACAACACCCATTAGCGTTTTCAGCCCTTTGGTATTCCGCAGCTCCACCCATACCGATTCCACATCATCCAGGCTAATGTCCTTCCTTACAATTGCATTGATTTCATCTTTAACCAGCAACGCCACCCCGCCTCCTTTTCCTTTCTGTCTATCCTTCCTAAATGCTGAATACCCTTGGATGTTGAGTTCCCAGCCTTGGTCCCCCTGGAGCCATGTCTCCGTGATGCCAATCACATCGTATCCGTTAACTGCTATCTGCGCAGTTAATTCATCCACCTTATTCCGAATACTCCTCGCATTGAGGCACAGAGCCTTCAGGCTTGTTTTTTTAACACACTTTGCCCCTTTAGAATTTTGCTGTAATGTGACCCTTTTTGTTTTTTGCCTTGGGTTTCTCTGCCCTCCACTTTTACTATTCTCCTTTCTATATTTTGCTTCTGCCTCCTTTTTATTTCCCTCTGTCTCCCTGCATAGGTTCCCATCCCCCTGCCATATTAGTTTAACTCCTCCCCAACAGAACTAGCAAACACTCCCCTGAGGATATTGGTTCCGGTCCTGCCCAGGTGGAGACCGTCCGGTTTGTACTGGTCCCACCTCCCCCAGAACCGGTTCTAATGTCCCAGGAATTTGAATCGCTCCCTTCTGCACCACTCCTCAACCCATGTATTCATCTGAGCTATCCTGCGATTCCTACTCTGACTAGCACGTGGCACTGGTAGCAATCCTGAGATTACTACTTTTGAGGTCTTACTTTTTAAATTTAGCTCCTAGCTCCCTCGATTCGCCTCGTAGGACCTCATCCCATTTTTTTAACCTATGTCATTGGTACCTATATGCACCACGACAACTAGCTGTTCACCCTCCCTTTTCAGAATGTCCTGCATCCGCTCCGAGACACCCTTGACCCTTGCATCAGGGAGGCAACATACCATCCTGGAGTCTCGGTTGCGGCCGCAGAAACGCCTATCTATTCCCCTTACAATTGAATCCCCTATCACTATTACTCTCCCACTCTTTTTCCTGCCCTCCTGTGCAGCAGAGCCAGCCACGGTGCCATGAACTTGGCTGCTGCTGCTCCCCCGTGATGAGTCATCCCCCTCAACAGTACTCAAAGCGGTGTATCTGTTTTGCAGAGGGATGACCGCAGGGGATCCCTGCACTACCTTCCTTGTATAGCTTTTCCTGTTGGTCTTCCATTCCCTATCTGGCTGTGGGCCCTTTACCTGCGGTAAGACCAACTCACTAAACGTACTATTCACGTCATTCTCAGCATCGTGGATGCTCCAGAGTGAATCCACCTTCAGCTCCAAATCCGCTACGCGGTCCGTCTGGAGCTGGAGGCGGATACACTTCCCGCACACGTCGTCGTCCGGGACACCGGAGGCGTCCCTGAGTTCCCACATAGTACAGGAGGAGCATAACACGTGTCCGAGCTCTCATGCCATGACTTAATCCTTAGATTAACTTAAAGTGGCAACAACAGTGCTAAAAGTAACTCACTGATATAGAAGAGAAAAAAGAAAAACTACTTACCAATCACTTACCCCCTTGGCTGTGACGTCACCTTTCTATTTCTTTCTACTTTTTTGCCTTCTCCCTGTGGCTGCACAAGCACGCCTTTATAGGCCTCTCGCCGACCCCGGACTCGAGCCTCAGCGACGCACCTCCCGACTGCTGAACTCTCGCGGCCTTTATAGGCCTCTCGCCGACCCAGGACTCGCGCCTCAGTGACGCACCTCCCGTTTGGTGAACTCGCGGCCTTTATAGGCCTCTCGCTGACCCCGGACTCACGCCTCAGCGACGCACCTCCCGACTGGTGAACTCGCAGCCTTTATCCTCTCGCCGACCCCGGAAGCAAGACTGAATCGACTAGGCTTATATTCACTGGAATTTAGAAAAATAAGAGGGGATCTCATAGAAACATATAAAATTCTGATGGGATTGGACAGGTTAGATGCAAGAAGATTGTTCCGGATGTTGGGGAAGTCCAGAACCAGGGGTCAAAGTCGAAGGAAAAGGGGTAAGCCATTTAGGACCGAGATGAGGAGAAATTTCTTCACTGAGAATTGTGAACCTGTGGAATTCTTTACCACAGAAAGTTGTTGAGACCAGTTCGTTAGATATATTCAAAAGGGAGTTAGATGTGACCCTTACGGCTAAAGGGATCAAGAGGTATGGAAAGAAAGCAGGAATGGGGTACTGAAGTTGCATGATCAGCCATGATCATATTGAATGGTGGTGCAGGCTCGAAGGGCCAAATGACCTACTCCTGTACTTATTTTCTATGTTTCTATCTCCTATGGTGCGGTGGGGGTGGTGAGAGAGGGAGAGAAAGAAAAAATAAGAGTGGGCACAGCTTCCAAATGCTTCTCTAGCCATGCTACAATTGGTGTAGCATTGCTGCAACTTATATTTTAATAATAAATAATAACTTTTATTTATATAGAGCCTTTAACGTAGTAAAATGTCCCAAGCTGCCTCACAACAGTGTTTCAAGACAAAATAGATACATTTGACACCGAGCCACAAAAGAAGAAATTAAGGCAGAGGACCAAAAGCTTGTTTAAAGAGGTAGGTTTTAAGGAGCGTCTTAAAGGAGGATAGAGAGGTTTCGGGAGGGAGTTCCAGAGCTTAGGGCCCAAACAGCTGAAGGCACGGCCACCGATGGTTGAGCAGTTATAATGAGGGATTTTCAAGAGGCCAGAATTTGAGGAGCGCAGACATCTTCTGGGGTTGTGAGGCCAAAAAAGATTACATAAATAGGGAGGGGCAAGGCCATGGATTGATTTGTAAACGAAGATGAGAATTTTGAAATTGAAGTTTTGAAATTTAATGTGAAATAGTGTCTGTAGGTGTTTAATAAAGTGTAATGATGGGTATATAATATTTTCATACTACAGTAAATTCGTTTACCCGGATTGTTTGCGGATTTGGCAATTCTGGGTATACGAAGTTTCCGGTAGGACGAGTTTGCATTTTGAAGGTGATCGAACCACCCACAAAATATTTTATATATCGTATCGTATAGATCTTGATCCGCTCTTTCCAATGAGCTATTCAGAAATTAAAAACTTTTGAAATTAAAAATAAATGTCGAATAAATGAAACAAAATATTTAGTTCATTATTTTATAATTTTATTCTGTTAAATTTGCTACTTCTGCCAATGTTTCTTCGTCTGCAGATGCTTCTTTTTCTGCGTTGACATTTGAGATTGATTTTTAAAATGGGATATTTTGAGCTGTATAGTACTGGATTTAAGTGCCAGTGTAAGCATTTTGAGATCGTGAATTAGGGTATCACATTATTGGCACATTAAAGCTTCTTGACTTAAGTGCCATTTCTCCTATAGTATAGTGCTATACTAATTTAGCCCGATGACCTGTTTATTTTCATTGCAGTCATTTAAGAGGAACCTTCATTCTCTTGACAGTCATGAATGCATTGCATAAGGCGAGTTAAGCTCAGATTGTACTTTAATGCATCTTCTCTTCCATGCATAGTGGCACACAAGGCAACCCATTTATTTCACTGTTTTACATCCAGCAGATTGCGCTCTGGGTTGTTTCTGTAACAAAATTCTGCACAGGGTATGATAGCATAGTGGTTATGTTACTGGACTAATAATCCAGAAACCTGAACTAATGAGTTCAAATCCCACCACGGCAGCTGGGGAATTTAAATTCAGATAATTAACTAAATCTGGATTAAAAAGCTAATATCAGTAATAGTCACCATGAAACTACTGTTGTTGTAAAAACCCATCTGATTCATGATGACCTTTTAGGGAAAGAAATCTGCTGGTCCAGCCTTTGTGACTAAATTTCTCTCTGAAATGGCCTAGCAAGCTACTCCATTGTATTGAAAACCACCACCACCGTCTCAAGGTCAATAAATGCTGAATGAATAAAAAAAAAAATATTTTTTTACAGGTACTGGTGGTTAGCCTCCCTTACAACTCCCTCAGGAGAACCAGCTAAATGCACCATTATAGGCAGTCCCTCGAAATTGAGGAAGACTTGCTGCCACTCTAAAAGTGAGTTCTCAGATGACTATAGTCCAATATGGAAATTACAGTCTCTGTCACAGATGGGACAGACAGTCGTTGCAGGAAAGGGTAGGTGGGGGTGTCTGGTTTGCTGCACGCTCTTTCCGCTGCCTGTGCTTGATTTCTGCATGCTCTCGGTGACGAGACTTAAGGTGCTCAGCGCCCTCCCGGATGCCCTTCCTCCACTTAGGGTGGTCTTTGGCCAGGGATTCTCAGGTGTTCGTGGGGATGTTGCACTTTATCGAAGAGCCTTTGAGGGTGTCCTTGAAACATTTCCTCTGCCCACTGGGGGCTCACTTGCCATGTAGGAGTGCCGAGTGCGCATTTGCTTTGGGAGTTTTGTGTCGGGAGCAGATGAAATCCCCGCTGAGGCACTGAAGTATGGCGGAGAGGCACTATTGGCACAAATGCATGACCTCACCTCTCATCTGGAAGGAGCAGAGCATGCAGTAATCATGACCATCTTTAAAAAGGGGACAAGTCCGACTGCGGCAACTACTGAGAAATCTCCCTGATGGCCAATGGGAAAGGTATCTCTAGAATCCTCCTCAACCGTCTTCTCCCTGTGGCTGAGGAGTTCCTCCTGGAGTCACAGTGCGGATTCCATCCACTGCAGGATACAACGGACATGATCTTTATGGCGCGATAACTGCAAGAGAAATGCAGGGAACAGCACCAACCCTTGTACATGGCCGCCTTTGACCTTACAAAGGCCTTTGACATTGTTAATAGTGAGGGACTATGGGGCGTCCTCCTCTGTTTCAGCTGCCCCCAAAAGTTTGTCGCCATCCTTCACCTGCTCCACGACGACATGCAAGCCGTGATCCTGACCAACGGATCCACCACAGACCCAATCCAGGGTCAAGCAGGGCTGTGTCATCACGCCAACCCTCTTCTCGATCTTCCTCACTGCAATGCTCCACCTTACACTCAACAAGCTCCCCGCTGGAGTGGAACTAAACTATAGAACCAGTGGGAACCTGTTCAACCTTCATCACCTCCAGGCTAGATCCAAGACGGTCCCATCTTCTGTCGTCAAACTACAGCTAAATGCAATGGGGTGGTCACTGGATGTCAATTCAGTATTCAGGAACTGTAACTCTCATCTCTGTCAGCATGGAATATCTGGAGTTGGGCATGAACACATAACCTACTGACTTAGAGGCAGGAATGTCACCGCTGAGCCAAGGTCTCACTTTAACACATGCTACTCAAACTGAACTAATCCAAAAAAATCTTTCCACTTATGGAGTATAATGTGGGAAAATGTGAAGTTATCCACTTTGGCAGAAAAAATAGAAAAGCAAATTCTAATTTAAATGGAGAAAAATTGCAAAATGCTGCAGTATTGAGGGACCTGGGGCTCCTTGTGCATGAAACACAAAAATTTAGTATGCAGGTACAGCAAGTAATCAGGGAGGCAAATGGAATGTTGGCCTTTATTACAAGGGGGATGGAATATAAAAGCAGGGAAGTCCTGCCACAACTGTACAGGGTATTGGTGAGGCCACACCTAGAATACTGCATAAAGTTTTGGTCTCCGTATTTAAGGAAGGATCTACATGCATTGGAGGCTGTTCAGAGAAGGTTCACTAGGTTGATTCTGGAGATGAGGGTGTTGACTTATGGAGATAGGTTGAGTAGGTTGGACCTATATTCATTGGAGTTCAGAAGACTGAGGTGATCTTATCGAAACATATAAGATAATGAGGGGGCTCGACAAAGTGGATGCGAAAGGATATTTCCACTCCGGAAACTTAAACTAGTGGACATAGTCTCAGAATAAGAGGCCGCCCTTTTAAAATTGAGATGAGGAGGATTTCTTCTCCGAGTTGTAAATCTATGGAATTCTCTGCCCCAGAGAGCTATGGAGGCTGGGTCATTGAATATATTTAAGGCGGAGATAGACAGATTTTTGAGCGATAACGAATAAGGGGTTATGGGGAGCGGGCAGGGAAGTGGAGCTGAGTCCATGATCAGATCAGCCATGATCTTATTAAATGGCAGAACAGGCTCGAGGGACCAAATGGCCTGCTCCTGCTCCTGTTTAAGTTCTTATGTTCTTTAAGACAATGGGCCTGAATTTGCAGCTGGAAGCTTCCCGCGGGAGGATGCCTCCAACCGGCAAAAAATCTAATAACTTACCTTCTGCCTCAGGATCCACGGAGGCAAGCGTCCCTGGGATCACGTGGGCCGGCCCAAGCAATGAAAGAAGTGGGATCGCCATTCATGCTTACGGGGATTCCGTACATAGAAGCATGAATGGGAATCACATAAAAAAACAGTTAACACAACAAATGCATTTTAAAAAAAACATTTAAAATTAATTAAAATACAATGTAATTAAACAGTTCAAATAAAAATTTAATTTTTTGAAAAATACATTTGAATGTTTTAAAGAGGCTGAAAATAATCCTACCTTATTTTACATGTGTTTTAATGTTTAAATAAATGAAAAAAAATATTTTAATGCTTTTACCAGGCATAAGAATTTTACGGGCACTTGCTGGGCAGAAGTTGGGGAAATAGCCCAACTCTCTGCCCGTGGATGTCCTTGACAGATCGCAAACTCTGGGTTTTCGCCCACGTGGAGCACATGCCTAAACCCGGAACTTGCGTGGCCCATACAATTTCAAGTTAAATCCATCTTTAGGAAGTGTGAGGTACTTCCTAAATAAGCTCTGTTCAAGTGAGGGGGAAAAGTAATGTTGAAGTGTTATACTGGTGGGATCTGTGTAGTTTACCCTGGAGTGACACCGAATGCTCTGCTAAAGACTGGAATCTAAAATCAAAATGTGATGTTTGGAAAATGATAACTAAAAATGGGTGGTTTGATTCAAAGTTTGAATGTGGACACCCAAGCTTTGGATTTAATGGTGTTATACAGGTACATGCATCTCAATTTGTACTTTTCATTTACCTTGAGCAGAAAATACTTCAACTTCTTCCTGAGAAGATCAACAGTAGATGGCAATTTCACAGCATAGGTAAGAAGAATGGGGTATATTTGTGGGATATTTACAAACCACGGAGCAAATTGAAATCTGTGCTTGGTTATGATAAAGTGTGATCTTTACCCAAAACGTTTTTTCTTTCTGTAATCTGTACCATTTAAATTTTTTTAAGGATAATGAGTCAAATATTTTTTGACATACGAACATAACATAAGAAATAGGAGCAGGAGTAGGCCATACGACCCCTCGAGCCTGCTCCGCCACTTAATACGATCATGGCTGATCCGATCATGGACTCGGGTCCATTTCCCTGCCCGCTCCCCATGACCCCTTATTCCCTATTCGGTTTAGAAACTGTCTATCTCTGTCTTAAATTTATTCAATGACCCAGCTTCCACAGCTCTCTAAGGCAGCGAATTCCACAGATTTACAACCCTCAGAAGAAATTCTTCCTTATCTCAATTTTAAATGGGCGGCCCCTAATTCTAAGGTTATGCCCCCAAGTTCTAGTCTCCCCTATCAGTGGAAACATCCTCTCTGCATCCACCTTGTCAAACCCCTCATAATCTTATACATTTCGGTAAGATCACCTCTCAATCTTCTGAATTCCAATGAGTAGAGGCCCAACCTACTCAACCTTTCCTCATAAGTCAACCCCTTCATCTCTGGAATCAACATGGTGAACCGTCTCTGAACTGCCTCCAAAGCAAGTATATCCTTTCTTAAATATGGAAACCAAAACTGTACGCAGTATTCTAGGTGTGGCCTCACCAATACCGTGTATAACTGTCTCGCAAGACTTCCCTGCTTTTATACTCCCTCTCCTTTGCTATAAAGGCCAAGATTCCATTGGCCTTCCTGATCACTTGCTGTACCTGCATGCTAACCTTTTGTGTTTCATGCACCAGGCCCCCCAGGTCCTGCTGTACTGCAGCACTTTGCAATTTTTCTCCATTTAAATAATAACTTGCTCCTCGATTTTATTTTCTGCCAAAGTGGATAACCTCGCTCTTTCCAACATTATACTCCATCTGCCAAATTTTTGCCCACTCATCTAGCCTGTCTATGTCCTTTTGCAGGTTTTTTGTGTCCTCACACATTGCTTTTCCTCCCATCTTTGTATCGTCAGCAAACTTGGCTACGTTACACTTGGTCGCTTCATCCAAGTCGTTAATATAGATTGTAAATAGTTGGGATCCCAGCACTGATCCCTGCGCACCCGACTAGTTACTGATTGCCAAACAGAGAATGAACCATTTATCCTGACTCTGTTTTCTGTTAGTTAGCCAATCCTCTACCCGTGCTTTTCCAAATGTCCTGCTACTGCTGTAGAATAAATGATGTAGGTATCATAGTATCTTTATATATGAAATGTTATTGTCTCTTAAAAACAGTAATTTTTGCCCATACAGTTTTATCCTCAACTTGTGCATTCCGAATCATTAAAAAACTAGGGGTTTTTGTTAATGTTTTAAAAACCTTCCTATGTATAATGCTCGACTGCATTTGTAACATTTGCATAAAACATTGATGCATTAAGCTTACTTTAATGCCTCGTTTCCATATGAGTACCAATCTTTAGCTTTTCATACTCCAGTTCTTTTTGGTTTTTTCCTTGGTAACATCCTTCCTTAAATTTCATAGTCACAAAATTACATGCCAAAACTATTTTTTTTTTCTTTCCTGTTTCCTTTTTGTAACTGATTTCAGTATCAGATGTCTTCGTGGCATCAAAAGCATTGCAATCTCTTGTTTCAAAAGTGCTGTGTTAGGGTTTCATAAAGGAATTTAAAATATTTAGTTTTATGCTTGTATTATTTTTTCATATGGTATACAATTAGTGTGACCTCCTTGCTCTGTGTTTTCACTTGCTGTTGACATTGTCTTTGACTTCAGTGGAATCCTTTTCCTGTGATTTTTTTTTCCAGCTTTGTAATTAACTGCTGAGTTGCTCAGATGAATGGCAGCTTAACAATAGATGTGACAAAATTAATAATACTTGGAAGTACGGGGTTAGGACAAAGGGCCAGAGGTTGTGTTTTATTTCAGGAAGACATCTGTAAAATGAGCTGCTGCATCAACTTTACAGAAGAGTCAGTGGAACTTTTAAATGTATATTTTTTTATTTGTTCTGGATGTGGGCGTCGCTGGCAATGCCAGTATTTATTGTCCATCCCTAATTGCCCTTGAGAAGGTGGTGGTTAGCTGCCTTCTCGAACCACCGCAGTCTGTGTGGTGAAGGTGCTGCCACAGTGCTCTTGGGGAGGGAGTTCCAGGATTTTGACGCAGTGATGATGAAGGATCGGCAATATATTTCCAAATCAGGATGGTGTGTAACTCTGTTTGGTCAATGCAGCAACAACTTGCATTTATATAGCGTTTGTAACGTAGGGAAAGATCCCAAGGCACTTCATAGAAGCGTAATCAGACAAAAATTGACACTGAGATAAAAGAATGAGATATTAGGAGGTGTGATTTAAAGTTTGGTCAAAGAGGTAGGTTTTAATGAGGGTTTTAAAGGTGGAGAGGGAGGCGGAGAAGTTTAGGGAGGGAATTCCAGACCTTCGGGCATAGACGGCTGAAGGCATGACCGCTAATGGTGGGATGAAGGGAGTGTGGGATGCCCACGAGGCCAGAGTTGCAGAGGTTGCTGAATAGTGATGTGGAGTGGGAACCCTGAAGTATTTTCTCCTCCCTAACCTGCGGGCACTTAGGTGAACTGTATTGAACAGAGGTTGAACTGAGGTTAGCTAATTCAGTGTTAGATCTGAGATCTCCGCAAGATCCTGCAAATCCCCTGGGAGGGCAGACGCACCAACGTTAACGTCCTCAATCAGGTCAACATCCCCAGCATCGAAGCACTGACCAAACTTGACCAAACTCGACCAACTCAGTTGGGTGGGCCACATTGTTTGCATGCCTGACACAAGACTCCCAAAGCAAGCGCTCTACTCAGAACTCCTTCTCGGCAAGCGAGCCCAAGGTGGGCAGAAGAAACGTTTCAAGGACACCCTCAAAGCCTCCTTGATAAAGTGCAACATCCCCACCGACACCTGGAGTCTCGTCGCCGAGAGCATGCAGAAAACAAGTGCAGGCAGCGGAAGGAGTGTGCAGCAAACCAGTCCCACCCAACCTTTCCTACAACTGTCCCACCCGTGACAGAGACTGTAATTCCCATATTGGACTGTTTAGTCACCTAAGAACTCACTTTTAGAGTGGAAGCAAGTCTTCCTCGATTTCGAGGGACTGCTTATGATGATGATGATGAGATCTGAGATTGAACCTGGAACCTTCCTGCCCATATGGGTCTTCTATTTGGATAAACTTGGTGCGTTGTGATGGGTTGGGAGGGGAGGAGGGGGGGTGGGACACGGCAGCAGGGACTGTCTGTAACATTTTAATTAAACTGATTTTACTGGTATAGCTGAATTAACTTTTCTGATGAATCTTCATATAGTTGTACCTGCACAATTAAAATACTCTGCAGCCCTTTCAAATGGTGAGGATTTTTAATAAGTGTTTAGAATTGTTGATTTTTGTGTTTCACTATACTACCAATGTCTGAAACTGATTATTTACATGTTTATATCTGCAATCTTTAATTTTCAATTTGCAACAAAATTAAAATTTTAGGCTCAATTTTGAAGAAACTTCTGCACACTGGAAACTCTGTTAAGGTAAGCGCTTTAATTTATTTTGTTTGGTGAGGCTGTGTACCCTTGGTATTCTGCTTATTTCCCACCCCGCAACCTTTTTTCTGGTTTTCTAGGCATCAATTAAGACCACAGGAGTTGGGAGGGTGGGGGAGAGGGGAAGGATGGTTAAGCATCCAATTCCTTGGTCTGTTTCGCTGTTAACATCTTGGAGGTGCGAGAGAGTGACCTGTTAATGACCCTTCCCATGATTTTTGGCTCCACATTGTGAGGATGCCCCAGGAATCTGGTGAATACCTCTCCACGCTGTAGTAAACTGAAATATTTATCCCTGTGGCAACGTACAGACATCACTAGAAATTAGCGCACAGCAGATGTGACTTAATTTGTTGTAGTTCATGCCAAGTCTCTTGAGTGATATGCTTTATGCATGCATTTGAAAGGAAGAAAAGTACTCTTTGTACCCTATTGTGTAATCGGCCTTTGGGCAAGACTTTGCAAAATGTTTATGAATGGCGCTTAAATTGGCCAATTATTAAATGCAACAAAAGTGAAAGATTACAGTAGTCTGAATTTGAATGTTGATCTTTTTGGTGACTTTGCATGCTTATTGGATGTGTAATGTCCATCCTGGCCAATAAATGTCTTGATCTGTAACACACTGGAGTTTCTGTTTTAATTAAAATCTTGTATAATAGTTAGATATCGTGAAAAGCAAAAGCTAAACAGAGTTGCATAATGGCAGTCATTCTGATTCTTGCTAATTTTGAACTAGTCACATTTTAATAGTTGAAATACTTGGCAGCTTTTTGAATTTAAATTACCTTAATGTAGGACACACAGTATTGTAAAACCTGATTCAGGCTGTTTGAGGAGCATCAAAATTATGCATGGAAAAAAAATTCTCTAGTAAAGAGAAGACTGAGGAGTGACCTGAAAGAGGTCTTCAAAATTATGAAGGAGTTTGATGAGCTCGATGTAGAGAAGATGTTTCCACTTGTGGGGAATCCAAACTAAGACTCATAATTATACACGAGTCACTAATAAATCCAGTAAGGAATTCAGGAGAAACTTCTTTATCCAGAGTGTAATTAGAATGTGAAACTAGCTACCACAAGGAACAGTTGAGATAAATAGGATTCAGGTTGAGCGTCCGAAATCTGGAGTTTCAAAGTTCGGAATGTATTGGAATCCGGACACCGGGCCGATCCGTGGTGGGGTCATCTGGAAACCGGAAAATGTTCCAAAATCCAGACTAACCCCGCTTCGGTGGCCCGACTTCGCTCGCCCCGACCCTCGGCGGCACGACCCTCACCGGCCTGACCTCGCCCCAGCCTGACCCTCGCCGGCGCCGGCCCCGACTTCCCCCCGGCCCTGGCTCCGGCTCCCCCCCCGCTCTCCCCCTTACCTCGGCTGCCAGACCCCATCTACCGCGACCCAGGCAAAGGCGTTCCAAAATCCAGAAATACCCAGAATCTGGAACGGCCTCGGTCCCGAGGTTTCAGGATTTCGGACGCTCAATCTGTATTTGCATTTCAGGCAAAGCTAGATAAATATGTGAGGGACAAAGGAATAGAAGGATATCCTGATCGGACGAGATGAAGTAGGATGGGAAGAGGCTCGTGTGGAACATAAATACCGACACAGACTAATTGGGCCGAATAGCCTGTTTCTGTGCTGTAAATTCTATGTATTGCACTTATAATTTGTGAAATGGTTATTGTTGAATTTGTTCTGTAATATTGGAATATATTTTCCCTGTGGCTCAATTGGTTTCAGGTGTTGCTTTGAGCCCAGTGCTGTAATATTGGGCCCAGGTTTAGGGCCGCGCCCACGCCCGTTTTTCGCGCCACAAAGTGCGTCTAAAAAAAAACTTAGATTCTCCGGCTCCCTGCTGGTCCTCTGCAACCGGGCGCGGCGCAGCACGAGCTGTGGGGGGCAGAGCTCGGGTCTCTGCGTTGAAAACAGTGCCGGGACCTCTGCACATGCGCGCTACAGTGGGCACGCATGTGCAGTAGCTCCAGGTGCCCAAAACTGTGTGGGAGGGGCCCGAAGCATGCAGTCCCTAGCCCTGGCCGAATGGCCTCACTGGGGCTGCCTGCGCACACGCCCAGCTCCTGCTTCCTCCCGACTCGACTCCCCCTCCCCAGTCCCGACCCGACACCGACCCGCGCTCCCCACCCCACCCGACCTGACCTCCCTCTCTTCCACCCCCGCCCCCCCCCGGACCCGAACCGAACCGACCTCCCTCCCTCCCTCCGCCCCCCCGACCCGACACGAGCTCCCCCGGACCCGACCCAACTCAACGCCACCTACCTGTAAATCTGGTGTTGGGGACGGGCCCTGCCCGAAGTCTTGGGCCGGGCCGGGTGCGGCCCGTTCTGCCTCCCTTCCCCCTCCCCCTTCTCCTTTCCCCTCCCCCTTCTCCTCCTTTCCCCTCCCCCTTCTCCTCCTTTCCCCTCCCCCTTCTCCTCCTTTCCCCTCCCCCTTCTCCTCCTTTCCCCTCCCCCTTCTCCTCCTTTCCCCTCCCCCTTCTCCTCCTTTCCCCTCCCCCTTCTCCTCCTTTCCCCTCCCCCTTCTCCTCCTTTCCCCTCCCCCTTCTCCTCCTTTCCCCTCCCCCTTCTCCTCCTTTCCCCTCCCCCTTCTCCTCCTTTCCCCTCCCCCTTCTCCTCCTTTCCCCTCCCCCTTCTCCTCCTTTCCCCTCCCCCTTCTCCTCCTTTCCCCTCCCCCTTCTCCTCCTTTCCCCTCCCCCTTCTCCTCCTTTCCCCTCCCCCTTCTCCTCCTTTCCCCTCCCCCTTCTCCTCCTTTCCCCTCCCCCTTCTCCTCCTTTCCCCTCCCCCTTCTCCTCCTTTCCCCTCCCCTCACTGTCAGAAACACAGACACTGACAGACAGAGAGTGAGAGACACACAGACAAACAGAGAGATAGAGACACTGACAGAGACTCACTTGGGGGGGGGGGGGGCATCCCAGCACGCTGTTGGAGGGCTCCTGGTGCTGCAGTCGGTAAGTAGAAAATGTTTTATTTATTGATTTAAAAAAAAAACATTATTTCTTATTAATTTTTTTGATTGATTTATTGGTTGATTTATTGATGTTTTTATTATTGATGATGGCTCTTTATTTGTAAAACTGAAGTGTTTAATGTTTGTAAACTTCCCTTTAAATCCCCCCCCTCCCCCCATTCCCTACGCCTGATTTGTAATCTACGCCTGATTTTCTGAAGTGTAGACAAGGTTTTTTCCAGCGTACAAAAATCTTCACTTACTCCATTCTAAGTTAGTTTGGAGTAGGTTTTCACTGCCGAAACTTTGAAAACAGGCGTAAGTGGCCGGACACGACCCCTTTTGAAAAAAAAATTATGTTCCAAAGTGAAACTGTTCTAACTGACGAGAACTGGAGCAAACTAAATGCCGAGAATTTGAATTTCTAAGATACTCCGTTCTGCACCAGTTGCTCCAAAAAATCAGGAGCAACTGAGGCCGAAACTTGGGCCCATTGAAGGTGCCTTCCACGAGAGGTGGGCACCGGAGGGACTGGAGTGCATCATCACCCCGGCAACAAAATTTTAATTTGGTTTTATTTACTCTCAAAAGTTTAATTTGTCTGTTTTAGTGCCCATTTAATTAGGGGGCACTTTGGATTATAGTTTTACCAAAATAGTTGTAATATTGAAGGGGCAATTTTCCTTCCTAATTTCAATCCAAACTCGTTTGGCTAATTTAAAATCTGAGATAGCATAACAGGACAGATATAGAGAGGGGAAATTGAAAATCAACAGTATGAACCAGGGTGGAAGTTTGGGAACAGAGCTGATGGTTAAATATTACAGCACGAAGGAGCAGGACAACAACTGATAGAAATGTCCTGGTTGAAATAAACAAAACAGGATGAAAATGTATTTGTGGATGCCAGGTGACATGAAGGTGAAAATGTTGGTGTGTAGAATCTTTATAATGTTGACCCTCATCTTTCATAAGGATTGTGGCTTTTTGGGAGATCATCCTTGAGGTGGGTCTCCTAATGTACAAGATTTATTTTGTTCTTTGAATGTGGTGAACCTCTGGTAAGGCTGCAATTATTGTACATTCAAAGTTGCTCTGCGAAGGTGGTGGTGGGCCCTTTCCTTGAAAAGAGTGCTTTGGTTCAAAAGAGTACTAGCCTCCTTCCAAAGCCCTTGCGAAGGTGTTTGAGTCGGTGTCCTCGAGAGCCTGAAGGTTAGTTGTTTTCACCACTGACTGTCTCATCAGTCACATGAAACCTCAGCAAAAAAAACATAAAAACAAAAGCTTAATATGTGTTCAGCGGCGCCTTTGAACTTGACGCCCATGGTAATGCCAAATGGTTAGTGCCATCTTCCAAATACAGGCGGCTATCCAGGATAAATGGGAACGGTGTAAGTGGTGGGGATTGTACTTCATTAGAGTAATTGGCACCTCAGTGCAAGTAGCCAGTGCACTGCAGAAAAAAACCTGACATTTTCTTTAATTGGCTGCTCCACTCTTAACTGCAAATGCTACTCTGAGTAGACTTGTATATGTAATGTATAAATCATATTGGGCATTAACTGAAGGCATAAAAAATAGTATGGATGAATTTACTTTAACTGTTAGTTTCTGCCATGATATGTCTTGTACTTGATTATAGCCATGCAAATCTTGATGAGATTTAACTAACATTGTGTGAATTTTTTCCTCAGATAAGATGTGAAGGAATTCGCCTCTACCTACTTTGGCTTCAAGCACTGCAAGAGAATTCTTCTGATGAGCAGCTGACCTTATTTGCTTGTCTTGTCCCTGGTTTTCCAGCTGTTTCATCACGAATTGGACCATGTACTTTAGATACACTCATAAATCCCTCCTACAATGTATCTGATGGTTAGTAACCGAGCCTAATACAAGTGGTATAACAGCAATGACATTTGCATTTATCGTGGCATTTACCTTTGTAAATATACCATTGCACAAATGTAGCAAGTACCTCCAAAATTAACCTTCCCCTTGTTACTTTTGCTATCCAGTGCTGAGCATATTGAATAAAGACATTGGAGTCGATGGCCTGGAGATTCTGTTTGGTTGTGCTGGTTTTTTCGGTGCAATTTTACTTGCCTATTAACTCTATTGCTAATTTACACTGCTAACCTGTCCGTCAGTGTATTGGATTTAAAATTCTTGTTCCCATCTTTAATCTCCGTGGCCTCACCAACCCTACCTCTGCAGTCTCCTCCAAAGTTACGACCCCTTCCACACCCTTTGGTCTTCCGACTCTGAAGTTCTGTGCATTCCCCACCACTGGTAGCGTGGTGTTCAGCTTCTACAGTCCTATGTTTTTTTAACTCCTCCCTAAACACTTCCACCACTCTACTCTCTCTGGCTTTGAAAGCCTCCGTAAATTCATATTTTTGACTGACCCATCAGTCACCTCTCCCAACTCTCATACTATGGCTTGGTATCTTTTTTTTCCTTTTGTGAAGTTCGTTACATATTTTCTACATTTAAAGGTGCTATGTAGAAAAGTTATTGTCATCCAGTAACAAAACGACAAATTCTTTTTTATGGATTTAATTTGGTAAAACATTGCTTATTCTGCTTTTAACCTAGTTCAAATAGGTCAGACCCCAAAATGAATATTTGTTGATTTTTCCATTACCATGATGA
This sequence comes from Pristiophorus japonicus, assembly GCF_044704955.1. NCBI lineage: Eukaryota > Metazoa > Chordata > Chondrichthyes > Pristiophoridae > Pristiophorus > Pristiophorus japonicus. Next base: position 88,606 of record NW_027254904.1, read on the forward strand.
TATAATTTGAGTGCCCACAATGGGAAACTATGGAACATCTGGCTCATTAGACTCATATTAAGAAATACCTAATAACTTGTCAGAGATGATTTTTTTGTCAAGATGTTTTTGTTCCAAATAACCAAACTATTTTACTGTTTACATCAGTGTGTGCTATTTTTGTGGTAAGTTTTTCTTTTCTCTGTTAAGTACCATGGCTTGGATGACTCAGTTGTGAAGTAAGATTAGGTATGCACAATTTTTGTAGCACTACTTTGTCTATCCAGAAATTACCGAATCTTTGGACAGCAGCAGTTTCTACTTTATCTGCGCAGTGCAGAAAATTGTGCACTGAATAACAACTGTTTTCTTCAAAAGGGAATTGGATAAATCCTTGAAGGAGAGAAAATTGCAGGGATATGGCGAAAGAGCAGAGAAGTGTGACTAACTGGATTGCTTGGTGCAGAACTGATGGCCTCCTTCTGCGCTGTACTATACGATTCTGTTCTATTCTATGATTCTATGTTAGCAGCCACATTACTCGCAATAAACAAGCTTAACCCAGGAGACCTAAACTAACCATATAAAATGGTCCCTCAATTGCAAACGTAATAGCAACTGGACTTCTTGATGGTTAGTATGAGATTGTGATCTCACAATGCAGAGTTTCATCTAAATCTGTAGCAAATCCACCTATTATTTTCCCAGATTAATTTCAGTTATATCTGCTTGTTTCACTGGTTACCAGGAAAGAGGTATCCCTTTGAGTACAGTATCTATTCAGACCTGACTTAACGCATGCTCAGCTGGTGGTTCAGATGGATCGGCGTGCTAGATAAATGTTGCATCGGCAACATTTCTTGACGTTTATTTAATGTGTTTTATAATAAGCACTTTACTGCTCCTGTTATGACATGTAAGCTGCATTTCTCCAGACCTCAATGACTGCCAGTGTCCTAAATGTAAGTTAAGTATTAATTTCATCAATTGTGCTGGGAAGGGACAGCCAGCTCCAGATGCTATTTTTGTCAACAGTTAATATAAAATATTTTGTACCTCAATAAATAACACACATTATGGCTGTTGGCTGTCAAATGAAAAAAAAGTTATTTAAATTCCACACAACAGATGCTTAAATATGGCGCATTTAAAAAAAAAAAAATAAAAAAAATTGAGGAGGCAGGAGGAGGAGAGAGAAGTGAGAAATAATTTTGGACTCTACAATATATAAATGTCATATTGCCCTGTACCTTCTTTCATATCCAGTTGATTTGTGAAAACAGATGGTCTCTTGCACATAACATTAGAACAAAAGTTATATATATATGCTAATATTGAATATAATTTGTATAGTATCAAAATATTTTTCAGAGAATAAATGTAAAGAATTTATGTAGGTTATAAAAATAAACTGGGAATTTATTTTTTAGTTTTTCAGTGTTTTAATTTATGGGAATAATTGTATCAGCACAAAATTAGATACTGATTAATGCTTTACCTATTTTTTGCTTAGTAAAAGTTGCTGCAGAAGATATTACTCCTCTGTTACCATCGGTATTGGGGGAAAAGGTATCAGATGACCAGACTTCGTACTTCCTTCAAATTCTTCTGAAGTACATGGTAATCCAGGTAAATCAAGAAACTTCATAATGTTTGAAAAGGTAGAGTTCAACATGATTTATCCTACAGTCAAATATGTTTATAACCTATGAGTAGTTGAATACAAACGGGATAAATGTATTTCATCATCGTGCTTATATTATAATTGGATTTACAGCCGTCGCCTTGTTGGTAGCACTCTCGCCTATGAGTCAGAAGGTTGTGGGTTCAAATCCCACACCAGAAACTTGAGCATAAAAATCTAGGCTGCCCCTCCACTGCCGCACTGACAAAAGGTCATCGACCTGAAACGTTAACTCTGTTTCTCTTTCCACAGATGCTGCCTGACCTGCTGCATATTTCCAGCATTTTCTGTTATTATTTCAGATTTCCAGCATCCACAGTATTTTGCTTTTGTAAGAGATGTTGAATAACAATCAGAAGTTGGAACTCTGGCAATATTTTTGTTTTCCTACCCTGAGGGTGTAACATACTTGTATAGTGCTTTTCAAGTCTTCAGGATATTCCAAAGCTCTCCAATCAATTACTTTTTTACGTCTGGTCACTGTTGTTATGTAGGCAAACACAACAGCCAATTTTCACACAGCAAGGTCCCACAATTAGTAAATTAGACAAATAACCAGTTAACCTGTTTTTCGTGGTGGATGGAGAAAGGAATGTTGGCCAACACAAAAAAAGAGAACGCCTTGTCCTGCTTTGAATAATACCTTGGGATATTTCACCTCCACCTGATTGTGAATAATGTCATACACTGCAAAAGTTAATCTTCTCTCACAGCTGGTGCAATGAAAAACACAGTCATAACATCCACTTAGAGAAAAATAAAGAGAATTTACTAGCAAGAACTTTTTAAAACTTGGTTGTAATTTATCATATTGGAATACCACAACTTTAATCCACATTCAAAGAACAATTTTTAGTATAAGCATTGTAAGTGTATGCGCGTCTTTTTTGGTTCCTCCCTTGTTCTGCTGTTAATAAATCAGTTAAATGGAAAATAAATTGATAATGTATCACTCTCTCGGCCAATTATGAAAATTAGGGAGTTCCTCGCTGATCCCGGGAAGTAGAAATTCCTAACCTGCTCAATGGCAGCGAATGTGTTCCATATGGTACTTCTGGGGTTAAATATTCTAGAGGAAAAGATTCTTAAGGAATCATCACTCACTTGCAACGCTAGCAGCTGATAATTATGGATTTTTCCCCCCTTGATTAAAGAACTGCTGTAATTTACAATCTAGAGTGAGATGCATGTACTTCTGTAAATTGATAAACAAAAGTGGCATTTCATTGAGGTACATGTCACACAAAAAATGGTGCATTTGGAAAAATAGAGGAAATTATGTGGTCCATGGGATAACAGTGGTGGCCCCGAAGATCTAAGACCAATCCGGCATAATCCCGCCCTAATTGCAACAGGAGAAAACTGGAACGGCTAGAAACTAGGCTGGGACTTGGATATGCTGTGTCCTGACCTTGCAGCAAACATTTCGAGAAGGACTTGTGCGGTAGAATGTCCGCCAATCCATTACCAGGCAGTCATCATAAGGAGAGACAGGGCTTAGGAGTTCTCATGCCCCTGGGTCTCCGATTAGTCTGGTGTATAGTCACTGGAGGTACGGCTGGTTAGACCAGGTATACTTTGCTGGCCAGTGGTAGACGTGGGGGCCACCCGAGGGTCCACAGTGGCTCAAGTCCTGACTCCCAAAGAGTAATTGCAAATTTTTATTTACATTGTTAAAAAGGCTTCCTTTGTAAGGGGCTATAAGGCATCTACAAGTTCCTTCTGGGGTGGGGTGGGGAGGGGGGGGGGTGAACATGTGATGGACTTTCTGGCTTCATTTATATGGCAGGTGCCCTAGCTGATGACCATCGTAGTAGCTCCGGGTGCATGTTATTTGCAGGCATATTAGGGAATTTTTCTGTGATGTGGCTGGGGTTAGTCACACTCCCACTGTAAATGCTGGGATGGCTTACCCATAGATTTTTGAAGCGTATATCTCTATAGAGTTCTGAATTTTTATTAAATATTTATTTTAGATTGTGGGATGCAATATTGCTGAGAACAATGAAAATCGCAAAGGAAGGAAACGTGTTAAGAGATATCAGTATATTTGAAGATTTTTAAAAATATACTCCATATATGGTTGGGTTATTGCAAAGCAGATTGGTGTACTACTGAACTTGGCTGGAGACCCAAGAACATACACATTTAAAATCTAGAAGGAGAAGCACTGAATGGGAAGCTAAGTGTCTTCTCATGAAGAATGTGAGGGGACAATCCCGGAGTTAGCTAGCCTAGGCTGCTTTGTGATTACTACTTTTAACTGGTTAGCAACATGCTGTGCTAAGGGTATAAAAAGGGAGAAGAGAATAGCTGAAAGGATGAAAAAAATTTTATTGAGTGTGTATTTCACAAAACATTTTCTTGAATGCTAATATAATTTTTGGAATTATCTACTGTCATTCCTTAACCAATGTTTATTCTATTTCTAATTTGAAGGCCGCAAGCTTAGAATGGAAGAATAAAGAAAAACAAGAAAGTGGTTTTAAGTTTCTTTTTGCCTTGTTTAAGAAGTTCTACCTTTCCCATTTATTTCCATCCTTTACCAAATTTACCAACCTTTACAATCCTGTACTTGGTGAGTAAAACAATACAGTACAAGCTGTTAATAAATGTTGGAACTGGTAATACTTTAAATTATTTGATGTCTTGTGTCTGCACATTTATTCAAACTTCCTTACTCAAAGTATGCACAAAGAAGTGCAGGACTTACCGTATATACTCGCGTATCCTATGATCTCACGTATCATGCGACCCCTAAATTTTCGTCCCCAAAACATGATTTTATCATATATCTCATGTATCATGCGAGTCACTTTTTTGAGATACCAGATGACACTAGGCTAGGCTTTCAAACAAGTTTAACAAGTACCCAACACGTAACAAGTACCCTAACACATAACAACGATCGAATACAGACCTTAACAACCGAATCATGAAACGAAAAAGGATGGATGAACGATGGCTGCAAGATTTGGCTGAAGAGAGTTTGGGAATCAAGAGCAGGTGGTTTACGACGCCAAAAAAGTTTACTTGTGTGGGATATGTTTAGGTCACATCGAGTGGATTCTGTTGTGAAAGCTGTTCGCGAATCGAACACCGATATAGCAATCATTCCAGCTGGCTTGACTAGCGTCGTTCAGCCACTTGACGTATCTATTAATAAGCCATTTAAAGACAATATAAGAAAGAAATGGAATGACTGGATGATGGAAGGAGAGAAATCATTTACGAAGGGAGGGAATATGAAGGCTCCGGATTTGCCTCTACTGTGTTTGTGGGTAAAAGAAGCATGGGCTGAGATAGATGGAGATTTGATTGTTAAAGCATTTAAAAAAATAAATATACCGGTAATAGTTTCATTAAGAATCGTTTCTGTTTTCCTTTGGTAGTTAGCCTCTCAGCTGATTTGGAAAGCGTAAACATTACGTGTGTATCAGCAAGTAAAACAGCAGTTTTATCAAAATCATCTTTATTTGATATACATATGTACTATTTGACTTACTGTAAATGGATACGGTCTGCTTAACAGCCTAATCTTGGCCAGCACTTCACACCCGCAAATTTTGTATCTCTCGTATCATGCTACCCCCCAAATTTAGGTTACAATTTAGGTCTTCAAAAGTCGCATGATACGTGAGTATATACGGTAATTTAAAACTATCCAAGCATAACGGTAAATGTCACTAGTTTTTATTGGTAACAGTTGGCCAAATATTGCTACTGGACTTTGTCACTATCTTTGTCTGTTGGTGCAAAGTTTGTGCTCAGTATTGCAAATGCTATATTAGTTTCTGTTAGATTGTTTTGTTGAGAATAAACGTTATTATGTAGTCTGTTACAATTGGAGACCGTCTCGAGTGACTGGAGAGAGCACTACATATTGAGAAACACAATTTGGATCTTTAGTATATGATACGTTAAAAGTTTAGTTAAAGGGCTGGGCTAGACATCCATGTTTGGGAAGGGTTCTAGTTCATGTTTAGCTCAGTGGACCTGTTGGATATCCTCAGAATAACCTAAAATGTTTCACAGCTAATAAATTATTTTTTGAAATGCAGTCACTGTTGTTATGTAGGCATATCCAGCAGATGCTTTGCACATAGCAAAGGCCCACAAGGAGCAAATGAAAGAAAGAAGAAAGAACATGAATTTAGATGGCGCCTTTCACAACCTCAGGATGTCCCAAAGCTCTTCACAGCCAATTAAATACTTCTGAAGTGTAGTAATGTAGGGACATGCGCAGCCAATTTGCACACAGCAAGGTCCGACAAACAGCAATGAGATTAAAGACCAGGTAATCTGCTTTAGTAATTTTGGATGAGGGATAGATATTGGCCAGGACACGGAGAACTCGCCAGCTCTTCGAATTGTAGCGTGGGACCTTTTATGCCCAGCTGTAACAGACCAATTTAGTGTCTAATCTAAAATATGGTGCCTCCAACAATGCAGAACTCCCTCAGTACAACACTGAAGTGTCAGCGGAGTTTAGGTGCTCAACTGAACTGAGGTTTCAACCTTCTGATCCCGAGGCAAGAGTGCTATCAACTGAGCTAAGTTGTCACTTGATGAAAAATAATATATGAATATTTTAAAGCAAATACCCCCAAGACCAAGGTGCATTAATGCAATGATGAGCCAAACCTTGGAGCTGTAGACAGAAGTAGATTCTGAGTGGTGCAGGGAAGTAATGCAGATTGTAACTGTGATTCATGCATGTTATAATTTAAGAAGACATCAGATGATTTTTGTATTAGCTACCCCATACTTCATTGCTTCATTTTAAGATGATGTCTGGCTTTAATGGTATTGTGACCAAAAGTATATATAGTGATCCACCACCGTTTATAAATGGGAAACTTGTAAATGGCCTGTCTACTCTATAGTTACAGCTGATCTTCTGTCTATGGCGTGTGCTTGATGTAATGAAGGCAAGCTGGCTAAAAATTTGGGTATAGAGTGAGCAGGCTAGCTTACAATTGGGAAAGTAGAGTGACAATAGAGGAAGAGGAAGGGTTGGATAGAATCATTGTAGGGGGCACTCTGACTTGGGTGGAGCATTAAGTAGATTGAAATTACTGATATTAAGAGAAACTTTATTTTTATGTTTCATTGCTTTTTCTTCTGACAGATTATCAAGGGAGAGGTTTAAGCAGTGTCAGTAGTAGTAGATATCCAAGCTGTGATGGGTTTGATTTACAAAGAGATTGGCTCTTTGGGTTACAGATAAGGGGCCCAAGTTTCGGCTCGAGTTGCTCCTATTTATTTTTGAGCAACTAGTTTAGTATGGAGTATCTTAGAAATCGCAATTCTCGGCATTTAGTTTACTCCAGTTCTCGGTTAGAATAGTTTTGTTTTAGTACAGTTTTTTTTTCAAAAGGGGGCGTTACCAGCCACTTATGCCTGTTTTGCAAGTTTAGGCACCGAAAAGTTACTCCAAACTAACTTAGAATGGAGTAAGTGTCGATTTTTGTATGCTCAGAAAAACCTTGCCTACATTTTAGAAATTAGGCGCAGGTAGCGAGAGATGGGGTGGGGAAGGGAAGTTAGGGGATTTTACAAAGCATTAAACACTTCACTTTTCCCAATAAAGAGCCATCATCAATAATAAATGATCAATAAATCAACCAGTAAATCAATCAAAACATTTTTTTAAAAAAACAATCAATAAATAAAAAATTTAAAGTTTCTACTCACCTACTGCAGCACCAGGAGCCCTCCAGCAGCCTGACGAAGAGCTGGTCGGGCGGGCCCCGCCACGAGGAGGTGCTCAGGTGGGCCCTGCCCCCGAAGAGGTGCTGGTCGGGCGGGCCTCGCTACAGAGGAGTTCGGGTGGGGTCCGCCACCGGGAAAGAGTTCAGCCGGGCTCCGCCGCTGAAGAGGTATTCGGACGGGGCCTGCCGCTGAAGAGCTGCTGGTCGAGCGTGGCCCGCCACCGAGGAGGTGTTCAGCCGGGCCCCGCCGCTGAAGAGGTATTCGGACGGGGCCTGCCGCTGAAGAGGTGCTGGTTGGGTGGGCCCCGCCGCTGAAGAGGTGCTGGTCGGGCAGGCCCCGCCGCTGAAGAGGTGCTGGTCGGGTGGGCCCCGCCGCTGAAGAGGTGCTGGTCGGGTGGGCCCCGCCGCTGAAGAGGTGCTGGTTGGGTGGGCCCCGCCGCTGAAGAGGTGCTGGTCGGGTGGGCCCCGCCGCTGAAGAGGTGCTGGTCGGGCGGGCCCCGCCACCGGGGAAGAGTTTGGGCAGGCCCCGCCGCTGAAGAGGTGCTGGTTGGGTGGGCCCCGCCACCAAAGAGCTGCTGGTCGGGCGGGCCCCGCCGCTGAAGAGGTGCTGGTTGGGTGGGCCCCGCCGCTTAAGAGGTGCTGGTTGGGTGGGCCCCGCCGCTGAAGAGGTGCTGGTTGGGTGGGCCCCGCCACCAAAGAGCTGCTGGTCGGGCGGGCCCTGCCGCTGAAGAGGTGCTGGTTGGGTGGGCCCCGCCACCAAAGAGCTGCTGGTCGGGCGGGCCCCGCCGCTGAAGAGGTGCTGGTTGGGTGGGCCCCGCCGCTTAAGAGGTGCTGGTTGGGTGGGCCCCGCCGCTGAAGAGGTGCTGGTCGGGCGGGCCCCGCCACCGGGGAAGAGTTTGGGCAGGCCCCGCCGCTGAAGAGGTGCTGGTTGGGTGGGCCCCGCCACCAAAGAGCTGCTGGTCGGGCGGGCCCCGCCGCTGAAGAGGTGCTGGTTGGGTGGGCCCCGCCGCTTAAGAGGTGCTGGTTGGGTGGGCCCCGCCGCTGAAGAGGTGCTGGTCGGGCGGGCCCCGCCACCGAGGTGGTGTTCGGACAGGCCCCGCCGCCGAAGAGCTGCTGGTCGGGTGGGCCCCGCCGCTGAAGAGCTACAGTTCGGGCGGGCCTCGCTACCGAAGAGCTACAGTTCGGGCGGGCCCCGCCACCAAAGAGCTGCTGGTCGGGCGGGCCCCGCCGCCGAGGAGGTAAGGGCAGTGGCGCCGAGGCGAGGGACGGTGAGGCAGGCAGACCACTCGGCCTGGGATAGGGGCGGCGAACATCGCGACGTCCCTTCGGCCAGGGATAGGGTCGCCTGGAGACAGGACGTGCTGGGAAGGCCAGGAGCTACTGCGCACGTACGCAGACTCCATTGCGCACGCACGTAGCTGCCGGCACACTTTTACGTGCAGGACTGTAGTTCCGTCCCCAGCTGCTTGTGCTGCGCTGCGTTGACTGTGAAACAGGCCTGTTGGACTCGGAAAATCGCGAGGTAAGTTAACTTCAACTGATGTGCTGTGCAAGAATGCGGTGGTAAGCTCAGACATGTTTTTGATCTCGGCTACGATGGCTTGGGAAGTACAGATGAGCTACTTTCCTTCAGTGAAATGCAAGGTGGTGAGAATTGAAAAGTGCTGCATTTTGACTGAAAACAGAGTTGCATTAGCATAGTTTGAGAACAGATCACTGCTTACTGTCTTTCCTAGGGATCCACTCCATCCTCCTCCGATTCTTCTCCATCATCGTCCAGCTGGGTGGGACTGCACTCACCTGGTTCCATTCTTATCTATCTAATTGTAGCCAGAAAATCACCTGCAATGGCTTCTCTTCCCACTCCTGCAACATTACCTCTGGGGTCCCCCCAGGATCTATCCTTGGCCCCCTCCTTTTTCTCATCTATATGCTGCCCATTGGCGATATCATCCGATAACATGGCGTCAGTTTTCACATGTATGCTGACGGCACCCAGCTCTACCTCTTTTTATTTGTTCATGGGCATCGCTGGCAAGGCCAGCATTTATTACCCATTCCTAATTGCCCTTGAGAAGATGGTGATGAGCAGTCGCCTTGAACCGCTGCAGTCCGTGTGATGAAGGTACTCCCACAGTGCTGTTAGGGAGTGAATTCCAGGATTTTGACCCAGCGACGATGAAGCTACGGTGATATACTTCCAAGTCGGGATGGTGTGTGACTTGGAGGGGATCTTGGAGGTAGTGGTGTTCCCATGCACCTGCTTGTCCTTCTAGGAGGTAGAGGTCGCGGGTTTGGGAGGTGCTGTTGAAGAAGCCTTAGCGAGGTGCTGCAGTGCATCTTATAGATGGTACACACTGCAGCCACGGTACGCTGTTGGTGGAGGGAGTGAATGTTTAAGGTGGTGGATGAGGTTCCAATCAAGCGGGATGCTTTGTTTTGGATGTTGTCGAACTTCTTGAGTGTTGGAGCTGCATTCATCCAGGCAAGTGGAGAGTATTCCATCACACACCTGACTTGTGCCTTGTAGATGGTGGAAAGGCTTTGGGGAGTCAGGAGGTGAGACACTTGCCGCAGAATACTGAGCCTCTGATCTGCTCTTGTTGGCACAGTATTTATGTGACTGGTCCAGTTAAGTTTCTGGCCAATGGTGAGCCCCAGGATGTTGATGGGGGGGGTTTGGCGATGGTAATGCAGTTGAATGTTAAGGGGTGGTGGTTCGACTCTTACTTGTTGGAGATAGTCATTGCCTGGCTCTTGTGTTGTGCGACTGTTACTTGCCACTTATCAGCCCAAGCCTGAATGTCGTCCAGGTCTTGCTGCCTGCGGGCATGGACTGCTTCATTATCTGAGGAATTGCAAATGGCACTGAACAGTGTGCAGTCAGCAGTGAACATCCCCACTGCTGACCTTAAGATGGAGGGAAGGTGATTGATGAAACAGCTAAAGATGGTTGGACCTAGGTCACTGCCCTGAGGAACTCCTGCAGTCATGTCCTGGGGCTGTGATGAATGACCTGCAACCACCACAACCATCTTTCTTTGTGCTAGGTATGACTTCAGCCAGTGGAGAGTTTTCTCCCTGATTTCCATTACCTTCAGTTTTACGAGGGCTCCTTGATACCACACTTGGTCAAACGCTGCCTCAATGTTAAGGGCACTCACACTCACCTCACCTCTGGAATTCAGTTCTTTTGTCCATGTTTGGACCAAGGCTGCAATGAGGCCTGGAGATGAGTGGTCCTGGCAGAATTCAAACTGGGCATCGGTGAACAGGTTATTGTTGAGCAAGTGCCGCTTGTTAGCACTGTCGACGACACCTTCCATCACTTTGCTGATGGTTGAGAGTCGACTGATGTGGTGGTAATTGGCTGAATTAGATTTGTCCTGTTTTTTTGTGGACAGGATATACCTGGGCAGTTTTCTACATTGTGGGGTAGATGCCAGTGTTGTAGCTGTACTGGAACTGCTCAGCTAGAGGCGCGGCTAGTTCTGGAGCACAAGTTTTCAGCACGGCAGCCGGGATGTCTTTGGGGCTATAGTTTTTGCTGTATCCATGCGCTCAGCCATTTCTTGATATCACGTGGAGTGAATCGACTTGGCTGAAGACTGACTTTTGTGTTGGTGGGAACCTCATCCACTCACCACTTCTCTCGATACCTCCACGGTCTCTAAATTGATGGTTTGTCCGACATCCAGTACTGGATGAGCAGAAATTTTCTCCAATTAATTATTGGGAAGACCGAAACCATTATCTTTGGTCCCCACCACAAACTCCATTTCCTAGCCACCGACTCCATTCCTCGCTAGCATCTCTCTGAGGTTGAATCAGACTGTTCGCAACCTTGGTGTCCTGTTTGACCCTAAAATTAGCTTCTAACCACACATCCACGGCATAACTAAGACTGCCTATTTCCACCTCTGTAACATTGCCCGTTTCTGCCCCTGTCTCCGCTCATTTGGTGCTGAAACCCACATCTATGCCTTTGTTACCTCTAGACTTGACTGTTCCAACACACTCCGAGCAGGCCTCCCACATTCTACCCTATGTAAACTTGAGGTCATACAAAACTCTAATTTGCACCAAGTTCCATTCACCCATCACCCCTGTGCTCGCTGACCTCCATTGGCTCCTGATTAAGCAATGCCTTGATTTCAAAATTCTCATCCTTGCTTACAAATCCCTCCCTATCTCTGTAATCTCCTTCAGCCTCACAATCCCGTGAAATATCTGCGCTCCTCAAATTCTGCTCTCTTGAGGATCCCTGATTATAAGCGCTCAACAATTGGAGGCCTTGCCTTCAGCTGCCTAGGCCATAGGCTCTATGCTGTGCTCCTTCCTAAACCTCTCCGCCTCTCTATCTCTCTCTCCTCATTTAAGACGCTCCTTAAATCCTACCTCTTTGAGGAAGCATTTGGTCATCTGCCGTAATTTCTTCTTATGTGGCTCGGTGTCAAATTTCTGTCTTAGAACACTCCTTGGAAGCACCTTTGGACATATTACTACATTAAAGGTGCTATATAAATACAAGTTGTTGGGATCGTATGTAGCATAAGGCGACATGCATATTAGGCGGAAATGAAATGAGAACAAGGTTTTTAAAAAAAAAGTGCACCTTTCAGTTATGTTATTAGGAAAATCTGAGTCCCAGAATTCCATAAAGATCACCTTACTGTGTCAATAATTTAGCTAATAGAGGTTTCATTTTTGTAGAAAACTTGCATAATAGGGTTAATGCATGTAAATATAACTTGGTAAAGGAGAGTTCATGAAAGGTGAGAATGCACAAGTCCAGTTTTATAATATTTCAACTTAATGTTTCAATATAAGTTTCCAATTTCAAAATATACATGGAGCTTACTCCATCCCCACTACCAACCACATTAAGTAAATTTTAAAAAAAAAACTTTCATAGGGATTTATTTTCATAAATAGCATCATGATGGATTTATAGTGATGTAATATTGAAATGGTTTTATTCTGGTATTATCGCAACATAGTTATTTCCATTTCCAAGAATAGTGTGGTACTGATTTTGGTTGTTCAGGTTTGGCGCAGGTTAAGCCTTTGTTACAATTGGAGTAAAACTCATTATTCATTAGTTAGATAGTTGACAGAAGCTTAATTCAAACATAACATGGTGCAGGAAGTGAACTGTCTCAACAGCTTGTAGAACAACATGTGGAATTGAAACTAAGAAGAAATGCATGGTTTTATATTTTTTTGTTTTCAGTCAAAAGTTGATTAAGGTGGAAGGGTTCAGAAATATGATACTGTTTTATTCATTTTTACCAGAAATTCCTCAGATGAGGCCAAAGCCACTATATATTAATGTAACACGAAACAATGAAAGCATTTACAGCACAAGGGACCAGTACTTGGCAGCTCGGGTGGCATTTATTAAGTGGCTTGTGACCTTCTTTCTGGAAAAGAAATACACTGCCACAAGTCAAAACACTAAGAATGGTGGAGAAATGCTACCTAAAATTATCCAGGTATGTTTAAAAGTTAGTAAGTTTCAATATTTTGAGAACCTAGAAATATAGTAATATTTAAGTCCTAAAACTCCATTCATAAATGTTATACTTCTACGAGTTGATCTCCCATGGCATTGCACATGGTGAGTGAAGACCAAAGATGTGATTTTATCCCTACCTGCCCTGCGAAAACCCATGGACGAGCAGTTAAAATTGTCCAGGAGACTTATCCTGCCAAAATCCTAAGTCATTCCTGCTAACTTCTATTTTAATCTGATCTTTTTAGAAGGCAGCAAGGATGCCTGCCTGAATTTGGCAGGGTCCTTCTTTAATTATGCAGATTTTAACTGGTGGACTGACCTGCCAGGTGATGACATCGGAAAGAGGAGCTGGGGTGAGGAAGAATCCAAACAGGTAAGTTTATTTTTACTTTCCTTGTGGGGCCAGAAGGACCAGGATTGCTTCTCCATGCTCACAAGGAAAGTTTAGGCCACCCCCGATTTGGATTTGGACTCCCCCCCCCCCCCCCCCCCCCCCCCCCCCCCCAAACTTGAGACCCTCCTGAAACCCGCTCTTTGCAACTTAGCTGAGTGCTGATGCTCATTCCTTCGGCCTCTTACCGCCCGAAATTATGCATGCATTCGGTGGCTAGCTACTGCATCCCATCCGTTTTGTGCGGACAACTGACTGGGGGCATGTAGATGAGGCCCAGCAGTTAAAATCTCCCGAGCCTCATGCTGCTGAAGTCAGGGGGCTTTGGCCTCATGCCCCCCCACCCCCCCCCCCCCCCCCCCCCCCCCCCCCCGCACACCCGCCTGATTTCTGCTCCGGATTAAAATCAGGCCTCAAGTGTAATCTTCAACTGAAGTGGGGATAAAGAATGAGGGAAAATTGAACCCAGGTTTCCAGATGTAATTTAAACCCCCAGTTTAAAGCCATACATTCTATCCTTATTTTTATGTAAGATTTGATGATATACCATTGTACACCACCTTCTATTTGTACAGCACGTTTTTAATTTACTGAAAATATTGTCAGCATGCCCTTCCTGACAGCATTTACTATTATAAATTCCTATATTCAAATTTATAATGAAAACTGCTTATGCAAACTTGTCGCACTCTAATTATATCTTCCCGCATTGGTGGTGCATTGCCTCCACTGGCAGCAAGGTGCAAGCTTACATAGGCAGTTTCCATTCTAAATGTGAACATAGGAATTTATAATGGGAAAAGCTGACAAGAAGGGAGTGCTGATGGAATCTTTTTAATATATTAAAAAGACTGTATACAAGGGTGCTGAACATTCCAGTTGAGAAGGATAATGTACAACTCCTTTGTGACTTTTAAGTATGCTATTCCCTTTGGCAATGCAATGATCATTGTATTAATTTGATAGTAATTAAAGGCACTTTCCCTTCTAACTGAAATGAACAACAAAGCAAATATATGTTTTGGCATTTGAATTTTGCTGTAAAGTTTGAGCGTCTAAAGGCGTTTAAATAAGAGCTGTTATTTTGATGTAAATGTAATGTTTTCTTCCTAAATATATTTTTAAATCCAATTTCTAAAATGCTTTATTTTTGCACTATACATTACTTTGGGAATCAATTCCCTAATCCAGCCAGGTCAACTAGAATATATGACTTGTTAGCAAGCATTTTACAATCATTTTACCATCTGCTGCATAGGAAACTGACTCAGGCTGCCGAGCTTTTAAGTTGGCAGAATTTCACTAATATCAGTTATAACATCAGCTAAGTAAAGAAGTGCATCTTGTTTAAATAGGCGAACTCTTTACACAATTAGATTTGCTGCATGAACCTAAGGGCTACCCACTACCAAGCATCTCTGGCAGTAAATGATTTTAGAGCAAGGTGAGAATTTTGGCTACTTCAGTACATTGAATACACAAATTAATTGAATTCTAATGATCGCAGTTGGTTGCTGCTGGTTGCTTGGCAAATGTATTTTTGAGTATTAGACTTGCAACCAGGAGAATCAAGTTCAAAATCCACTCTGAAATGATATTCACACTTGAGCTTCCCTTTGAGAATGAGTTTCATTCGTTGTCTTATGTCTGATAGAGGGAATAAAAACTGTTGGAATGTGATCTCCCTATACCATTCAAGCATGCCTCACATATTGATCCAACTTATGTTGACTGTTTCTGGGCGAGATGGCAATGGCAGCAGGTCCTGGCTTCCTACTTTAGGACAATAGAGGAAAAATGTATTTCTCACATTAAACTTCTGTTTTTGATTTTCTTGCTGGATAAGCAGTCAGTGACTGCGAACCCATCAGCTCAGGAGAAAGCCATTGAGTTGGAAACAAATGGGTCCTCCGAACAGGATCGATCTCACTCCAACAGCAGTACTCTATCTGACCGAAGACTCAGTGCCTCCAGCATCTGCAGCATTGAAGAGGAACATCGGCCAGTCTATGAGATGGTTCAGAGAGTACTACTATCCTCTCAAGCTAATGTGAATTTTATCAATGAAGTGTTTCACCAGGTTAGTGCGTGTATTCATTAATTATTAAAAAAAACTTCTGATTTACTTATTTTACTTCTTCCTCCTGTGCAGTGTACTAACGATTGAGAGAGAACTGTGATCCTTTTTTCAATAGTTAAAACTATCTTCATAAAAAGCAAAATTAGTTTCCATTTTCCAAACACTAAATGTTATAAAGGGTGATGTAGCGATAGACAATCAGGCTGCCACAATCTTTTCAGCGGTGGAGATTTTGAGCGGTTTCAATAGCACAGCTGCCAGACAGAAGCATTGACTTGAAAACTCTTCTGTTAAGTGTTTAAGTAAATGTCACTGTTAAAATAGATTATGGCAAATTGACTGCATTTACATATTGACTAACTAAGATGAGAGCATTTGATGCAGTGATTGTGTGGGAATATCTTGTGAAAATACTTGGAAATACTTTTCCACTAGTATGATACTGCAGCGCAGCTTCAGTTGATTTTCTTGAGCGACAAAAATGCTCACTTATCTAGGTAAAAGGCAGTTACAAGTTTGGCAATCTAACAACTAAATGAACCTGTGTGGCATTCATACCCCTTTTTGACATATCCTTCATGTATTATGTCACAGTGAGAGATCTATGGGGTCGAAATTGCCCATCACTGGATTTGCAGCATATAATTCGAATTAGTGATTAGTTTTGTACCGGTATGGGAAACGCCGGAGCCGGCAGGATTTGCCCTCTTTTAGGGGAAAAAAATGGTGTGGGTTGTAATGGTGCGTTCTTGTGGCGCTCCTGGGGCGCCAGCAGCAACTCAAAGCGCAGCGCTAATGATGTCACTGACACGCCGCGTCATGCCGCCACGTCGCGCCGCCACGTCGCAACATCCCTCCCCTTCTCTTAAAGGGGAGGGCTGCTGCGATCTGAGCAGCACCTTCAGTACCTCCCACTAGGCCACCAGGGAGGATGTCGGTCGGGCCGGAGTCCTGGCACCCAAGAAGGGGGTGCTGGAATGCTTTTTGATGGCACAGCCGAATGAGTGACCGCCATTGTTGGGCTGACTGAAAAGTCGGCCTACACAAAAAAGATGGTGGCGGCCCCTCCCCATTAAGGACGGCTGGGCACCACAACCACCACAGTTGGCCACCACAGCTTAAGTGGCAAAAGAGCATCCGGGAGGGCGCTGAGCACCTCAAGTCTCGTCGTCGAGAGCATGGAGAAAACAAGCGCGGGCAGTGGAAGGAGCGTGCGGCAAACCAGACTCCCCACCCACCCTTTCTTTCAACGACTGTCTGTCCCTGTGATGAGACAGTAATTCCCATATAGGACTGTACAGTCACCTGAGAACTCACTTTTAGAGTGGAAGCAAATCTTCCTCGATTTCGAGGGACTGCCTATAATGATAAGCAAACCTGGGTCAGATGTAGTTTGGAATAAAAGCAATAGGAACAAGATTAGGCCATTTTATCCCTCAATCCTCTGCCATTCAATGGGATCATGGCTGATCTGTGACCTAACTCCATATATCTGCCTTTGGCCCATATCCTTAATACCTTTTGGTTAATAAAAAATCTTATCAATCTCTGGTTTAAAATGATCAATTGAACTAGAATCAATTGCTGTTTGCGGAAGAGAGTTCCAAACTTCTACCATCCTTTGCGTGCAGAAGTGTTTCCTAACTTCTTTCCTGAAATGCCTGGCTCTAATTTTTAGACTATGCCCCCAGTCTAGATTCCCCAACCAGCGGAACTAGTTTCTCTCTAACTTACCTCATCAGTGCCCCTTAATATCTTGAAAACTTTGATCAAATCGCCCCTTAATCTACTAAATTCCAGGGAATACAACCCTAGTTTGTCTAATCTCTCTTTATAATTTAACCCTTGGAATCCAGGAATCATTCTGGTAAATCTAGGCCAATATATCCTTCCGAAGGTGTGGTGCTCACAGTTCTCCAGGTGTGGTCTAACCAGGACTTTGAATAGCTGCAGCATAACTTCTTATCCCCTTGTATACTAGTTCTTTAGATCCAAAGTAGATGACCTCACATTTGCCACAGTTTCACCCATTCAATTAATCTATTATTTCTTTATGATGTTGCGCTTCCATCTGCATTGCTTACAATGCATTTTTGTGTCATTGGCAAATTTGGATATGTGGGTTTCTATCCGTCATCTAAGTCGTTAAATAATACTGTAAATAGTTGAGGCCCCAACACAGATCCTTGTGGGACACTACTAGTCACATCCTGCCCATTAGAGTACCTGCCCATTATCCCGCCTTTCTGTCTCTTGCCCCTCAGTCAATTTCCTAATCAAGTTAATAATTTGCCTTCAGTCCGTGAGCTTCAACTTTAGCTGGCAGTCTCTTATGACTTCTGGAAGGCTATATAAATAACATCCATAGACAGTTCCCTGCCCACTACTTTAGTCACGTCTTCAAAAAATTCAAGCAGGTTCGTCATGCATGACGTACCTTTCACAAATCCATGCTGACTCTCTCATCAGCTGAAAAACTTCAAGGTTTTCAGTCGCTCTATCCTTAATTATAGACTCTAGTAATTTCCTGACAATAGATGTTTGGCTAACTGGCCTATAATTCCCTGGTTTCCCTCTCATCTTTCTTAAATAGCGGAGTGACGGGCACAATTTTCCAATCTAAAGGAACGATTCCCGAATCGCGAGAACTTTGGAAGATTATAGTTGAGGCATCTGCAATGATCTCACCTACTTCCTTTATAACCCTGGGATGAAAACTATCTGGTCCTGGGGATTTGTCACTCCTTAGTGCTATTATTTCTTTCAATTCTGTTAATTTGCTTATGTTAATTTTTGTGAATCCAAAGCTCCAACTATATGTCTCGGCCGTAGAAAATAACCCTTTACAAAAGTCTGACCTTTCCATTTCTGACAAAGTGCTAGCAGTCTGTTCCTGTATGAATATTGCTGAATTTTGCTGTGGACATTTAATGAAGTCTGAGATTGTCAAGATCCATTATACTTTGGATGTTTGTACTTATGAGTGGAGACTTCAGTTCTTTCACTCTGTATTGAATTGAGTGAAGGCCACAGATGCTGAAACCTAGATGTGATTATATTCTCATTTGTGATGAAAGCCAGAAGTTGAATTTCTAATGTCCTCAGATTTTTTGTTCTTGAGATCTGGGCGCAACCTTGGTGTCATATTTGACCCTGAAATGAGCTTTCAACTACATATCTGCGGCATAACTAAGACCGCCTATTTCCACCTCCATAACATCGCCCGTCTCCACCGTTACCTCAGCTCATCTGCTGCTGAAGCCTTCATCCATGCCTTTGTTACCTCAAGACTTGACTCTTTCAATGCACTCCTGGCTGGCCTCCCACATTCTACCCTACGTAAAGTAGAGCGATCCCAAAACTCGGCTGCCCGTGTCCTAATTCGCACAAAGTCCCATTCCCCATCACCCCTGTGCTTGCTGACCTACATTGGCTCCCGTATAAGCAACTCCTCAAATTCAAAATTCTCATACTTGTTTTCAAATCCCCTCTTTCCCCCCCCCCACCACCGAGATATCTGCACTCCTCTAATTGTGTCCCCTTGGGCATCCTTGATTATAATCATTCAACCATTGGTGGCCATGCCTTCTGTTGCCTAGGCCCCAAGCTCTGGAACTCCCTGCCTAAACCTCTCTGCCTCTCTACCTCTCTTTCTCCCTTCAAGACACTCCTTAAAACCTATCTTTTTGACCAAGCTTTTGATCACCTGCCCTAATTTCTCCTTATGTGGCTCAGTGTCCATTTTTTTGTCTCATAATACGCCTGTGAAGCACCTTGGAACGTTTACTATGTTAAAGGCGCTACAGGTGCAGTGTCCAGAATTGGAGACCGAGGCCGTTCTGGATTCTGAGTTTTTCCAGACTTTGGATCGTCTTTCTAACATCATGAATCCAGAAACACCCAAGCCCAGGTTTGGGTATTTCCGGATTTCAGAACATCGGGGGGGGGGGGGAGGCGCTATTTGGGCAGGGCCCCCGCCGCGGAGGAGGTGTTTGGGCAGGGCCCCCGTCGCGGAGGAGGTGTTTGGACGGGGCTCCCATCCAAAGGAGATCCCGAGGTAAGGGCAGCGGCAGCGAGGTGAGGCCAGCGGCGGGACCCCGAGGTCGGTAGGTCCGGATTCCGGAACATTTTATGGATTCCGGATGACCCTACCACCGATCGGTCTGGATTCCGGAACATTTTGGAGCTCCGGATTTTGGACGCTGCTCCTGTATATAAATACAAGTTGTTGTTGTTGTCACCAGCAAAGCAGCATTTATTGCTCATCCATAGTTGTCCAGTGGACATTAAGAGTCGAGCATGTTGTGTAGGACTGGAGTCAAATATAGACCAGGCCTGGCATGGTTGGCAGCTTCCCATCCCTGAAGGGTATTAATAAACCAATAGATTTTTACGACAGTCAAGCATTTTTCATTGTTTTTTTTAAACTGGTGCTAGTCCATAAGTTAGCAGATGTATTGCATTCAATACGTGGTGGGATTTGAACTCATAACCTTGCTAGTCCAGTGTCCTAACCACTAGGCAAATGTAGAATGTGGAATATGAAATGAGCATGAAATATGTAAATGTAATTGTATGGCACTCTTGTCATGTGTTGTAAGTAAAATATATTCATTACATTGTGAAGTCTCAGTTCAAAATACTGATTGAATTAAATCAGCATAATAAATTATGCAAATGCCTACATAAATGTGATAAATAATGAAAAGGTTTCTTCATGTGTCATTAGCTCATCACAGCTGGAGCCTAAATGATCTTAATTATTTATTTCAACTTTATTTCCATTATTATGTTTGTTTGGCTTGAATCTGAGTGTGGAACTGTAGTTTTCATGATTATAGAACTACTACTTCACAAATGTGAAAACTTAACTCTATTTTGTCATGTAAAAAGCATAAATATTAACAATGTTACAGAATTGATAAAACTACTGAAGGTTCGAATAGGTTTTTGACACAGGATATTTATTGGATTTACTTCAACATGACATCCATAAAAATTGGGTAACTCAGTTACAGGGAAGATGTTCTATTTCTAATTAAATTGATGTGATAAAAATAACATTTGGGAAACTTCAGAAATCACAATCCCTGGCAATAAGTACTCATAGTTTAAATGCCTCGATATAGGGTATAGTTTTTAGTAACTACTTCCCAGAAGCTGAAGCAGCCTACAAGAAATGAAAATATTCATAGCTTAAGTTGCACGGCTGCCTTACACTTGAACTTGTTTGGTTAGTTTTATCAGTTGTCCAGCCCAGTAAATGAATTGTTGTATGCAAGTCTCTTGGGGTGAGTGGTGAGTTAACTGACCCTATCCCATTTGTCTCCACCTTCTTCTGTAATACATATATATATAAAACATAGGATTACAGAATGATCAGAACAACTGCACTATAATACAAAGGGGCAGCACAGAGATTCCCCATACCCTAATATTTATTGCAGCAGCACTGCTGAAACATATAATTATTAACACTCTGAAGGAATGTGTACAAAAGAGTGTCAGCTGTTAACATTCTGAGTGTAAACTCTACAGGCACTACAAGTAATTTGCAATGTTTTACTGCCTACTATGTTGACTTTCCTGGAATGGAGTAGACCATCCTCAAGAAACCCACTAGTCAGCATGGCTTTGGATTATATGGAGTGCAGGAGAAAGGAATGGATTTTCTCAGTAACCCGATGAACTGTATTACAGTGTCACTTTTGATGATACCCATTAGGTCAGTGATGAAGGTGAGAAACATAATTGGGCTGAGCATGCTTTCATTAAGGATGCCTGCTTATTATGTTGTGATGGCCAGCATCCATTTATCATGACCTGATGTTTATGTTTCAGAGGAAGTCCTGCATAAAGTGCCATTCATTAGATATAGTGGAAGAGGCCAGCTTGTCAATATGCTATACATTGTCCAAGGTTTTTGAAATATTCAGGACGGCAGCTGAAACTTTGTACAGAGTATAGAGAGACTTTTTCCACTTCAGGACAAGAGTGCTGCAAATTAGCTACATTCGTCCAAATCCAACATTAGTGATTGAGATATTATAATCCCATCCCTTTCGCTATGGCTTTCCTGAGCTGTGACATGATTGACAGAGATATTTGTTTGGTGTAGTTGGGTTTGACTTTGATCCTTTCTTGTGGATAGGTTTGTTTACCCTTCAGATGGAGCAACATCTTTTGTCAGGAATTATTGAAATGGATGAGTGGCGATGAACTAGTTTGACAAAAAAGATTAAACTTTGAAACCTGATTAACTGCTGCTGTCTGCCTTGTAACCTCTTTTTTTAATTATTTATTCGTTCATGGGATTTAGGCATCGCTGGCAAGGCCGGCATTTATTGCCCATCCCTATTTGCCCTTGTTGTGGTGAGCTGCCTTCTAGAAGCGCTGCACTCCGTGTGGTAACTTTTGTCGTAGCGGTTTGGTACAACTGAGTGGCTTGCTAGACCATTTCATGGGTAGTTAAGAGTCAACCATGCAGTCCCATGTAGGACAGACCGGGTAAGGATAGCAGGTTTCCTTCCCTAAAGGACATTAGTGAACCAATTGGGCTTTTTACAACAATCGGTAGTGGTCACCATTACTGATAGTAGCTTTTTCATCCCAGATTTATTTAACTGAATTAAAATTCCCTCGGTTGCTGTGGTGGTATTTGAAATCATGTCTCCAGATTATTAGTCCAGGCCTCTGGATTACTAGTGCAGTAACATAACCACTGCGCTACCGTACCCCACTGATCACAGACTGGCCAGAAAAGTACTCTGGCATTACTAAATCTCTATTTTTCAGGTAACATTTGGACATGGTTCATCTTAGTGAGGTGCAATTTTATATTTTAATAATCTACAATAACAACAACTTGTATTTATATAGTGCTTTTAATGTAATAGAAACATAGAAACATAGAAAATAGGTGCAGGAGTAGGCCATTCGGCCCTTCTAGCCTGCACCGCCATTCAATGAGTTCATGGCTGAACATTCAACTTCAGTACCCCATTCCTGCTTTCTCACCATACCCCTTGATCCCCCTAGTAGTAAGGACCTCATCTAACTCCTTTTTGAATATAATGAAACGTCCCAAGGCACTTTACAGGAGTATTATGCAATAAAAATTGGACACCGAGCCACATAAGTAGAAATTAGCGCAGGTGACCAAAAGCTTTGTCAAAGAGGTATTTTTTAAGCAGCGTCTTGAAGGAGGAAAGAGAGGTGGAGAGGTTTAGACAGGGAGTTCCAGAGCTTGGGGCCAAAGCAATCTAGTCAAAAAATGAGACATTAACCAATACACAATAATATTGCACCATATTAAATGCTTTGTTCTCCATTTAACGTGAAAAATCTGAAATTTCACTTCATGACATCGATTCTTTCTGACCATGCTATTCAAAGGGCTAGAAATTCAGTTTTCAGCGAAAACGGTATTTTTTTCCCAAAATTACCGTTTTTGTTATCGTTATCGTTATCATTATCAGGCCGGAAATTCAACCTTTAATTTGTGCAGTGATAAAAAATTATCGTTGCACAGCGATTCGCGGCGCAAATCGCGATCCTCGCCAACTTTAGTCTGAGGCCGATTCTGCTGTGACAGAGGCCTTGGGAGGGTGAAAAAAACACCAAAAAATAAATTGGAAAAAAAAATACACAAAACTTATACAAGACACTTATCTATCGAATCGTTGAAAAATAACTTAAAAAAATTAAAACTTTAACTTACCTTTTTGCAGGTCTTCATACTTACCGCTGCTGGCAGGGCTGCTACGACAGGATTTTCCCTGTCGGTATTCTGAGCGCAGAATACGGGTGTGGAGAGAGCCAAATTTTTGGCAAACGCTATTTCGGGTCTTGCACGGCGGCATTCCTCCGCCCAGCGGTACGTGGAAAGCACCGCCGCACAACATCACCGAATTTCCCGCCGACCGGGTTTTTGCCAAAAAAGGTGAAATAGTACCAAAAACCCGGTCGCAAAATCGCTGAATGTCTAGCATAGTATTTTATCCAAGTGAGTGTTAAATGTATGTTGATTGAGAGTCAGGTCTGAATCAAATAACTAAATCTGGTTAAGCTTGCAGCATAGTGCTGAAAATTTAGCGACAGTCATGAACTTTGTGGCATTTACCAATATTCAGGAACAATTAAACCTTTTCAGAGGTTTCCAAGATTGAATAAAGTATAAAGTGTATCTTACAAGCTCGTGAAGGACTTCTTTTAAATGGAATTGCAGCACCCTCTAGTGGAGCAGTCACACTGAAACTATGTGCTCACAGAAGAAATAGGAGCAGGAGTAGGCCATACGGCCCCTCGCCATTCAATAAGATCATGGCTGATCTGATCATGGACTCGGCTCAACTTCCCTGCCCGCTTCCTATAACCACTTATCGTTCAAGAAACTGTCTATTTCTGTCTTAAATTTATTCAATATCCCGGCTTCCACCGCTCTCTGAGGCAGCAAATTCCACAGATTTACAATCGAGAAGAAATTTCTCAGTTTTAAGTGCACGGCCCATTATTCTAAGATCATGCCCTCTAGTTCTAGTCTCCCCCATCAGTGGAAACATCCTCTCTGCATCCACCCTGTCAAGCCCCCTCTTACTCTTACACGTTTCGATAAGATCACCTCTTATTCTTCTGAATTCCAATTAGTAGAGGCCCAGCCTACTCAACCTTTCCTCATAAGTCAACCCCCTTCCAGAATCTTCCAGAGTGTGACATGCCTAAAGTTCCTATGTGCAAATAATTTTGAAGGTGCCAAATTAAATGCCAAGTTAAATGTCTTTATTGTAACTGAACAAAATCTAGATTGTGAATAACCCCAAATTATAATTTAAAATCGGTGAGCTAAAGTTGACATTATTGATGGAAAAAGATGGGATATACTTTAATTAAGGCTGAACAACTCCATTGAACTGGGCAAGGCAGTATATCATCTTCCTACTCCTACCAATGTCTTTAACCTCTTCCATTTTTGAAAGGGCCTAGTTTTCCTTACAAACTCCTACATCAAGCTCCGTTCTCAATTGACCTCCTCCATTCTATATACTATAACAGAATGCTCCTGAGCCTGGTTTTTACCCTGGCTCCAGTGATAACTTCCTTTCCAAGCTTTCCTGGTCTTTGGCCCAAATGTAAATTCACTCCTACTTCAAAGCACTATTGTTGCAGTGTTTTTCAGGAAGTGCTGTCTGTTTTTAAACTAAGTACAAGACAATAGATCATCAGATAATTAAAATAAATTACATGGGTGATTTAACCAGATATTTGCTTGAGCTTTAAAAGCTTGGGGCTGTATTTTCGGCTTTAAAGATTTCGGGGCGTTAATGGCAGCGGGGCGGTCCTGATACTGCCTGGAAAAAGTTTGCGCCTCTGTCAGCAAAATTGGGCAGCTGGACCCTGAAAGTGGGGTGGAGTGGTAAGTGACGCGTTGTACACCTCTCTTAGGGCACCAGGCCGGTTGAGCATGCGAAAATCCCGAGCTAAAGAGCCGGCCTCGGAGTGCTGTAAGAGAGGCCGGTGAGAAAAAAAAACCCACCAAAAACATTCCCAATAAATAATTCACGCCACCACAACTTAAATCGCAAAAAAATAAAATTAAAAAATCACACTTACCTGAGGTCGACATTACTTAGCTCACTGCAGCTGCTACAGGTCGGACCGCGTGTTTTTACAGGCTGTCCCAGCACGCAGTGCTACGGGTCGGGCGGGAGGCAAAAATTGATCTGGTGTCGCAACCAGCGCAGTTGCACACCGGCTCGCCTTTTCTGGACGGTAATGCTCTGCGTCTCACCGAAACTGGCACTGAAAACCCCGCGGGGTGCTGGAAGCTGGCCGCCTGCCCAGAAGAGCTTACCATCGCCCCTCTGGGGAATTCAGAGCCAATAACAACCCGAAAATCCAGCCTTTATAGTTTAATCTTTCAAAATCTGTAGCAATTAAAATATAATGGCATATAATTAGGTTAATTTTCCTATTATTTTGGTATATGAAGCTGATTAAGTAGTTTTAGTGTAAAATTCCATTTTTATTCAAGGATTGGAGTTTTCCAATTAATATCAAATGTATATACTAATAAACTATATTACCTAATGAAAAGCTTAATCATTTTATTGTTTAATTGAAAGAAGTTGTGAATGTACATTGCTAAATTGTTGAACTCTAGACCAGTAAGCTTGAGTTTTTTAAATCCCACTATTGTTTGGCAGTAACACCTAGATTTTATCTACAGCACAAGTTGCTGTATTTGGAATGGCAATAGGTGTTGAGCAAAACTTGTTGGGGAAGGGAGAAAAAGGAGAAAGTCTCTTTCTGGATTCACAAGGAAATGAAGGCCATTTAGCCCATCTAAACTGACATATCCAAAACGGCCCTACAGTTCTTTTATCATCCAAATACCTGAAAGGTCCATATTTATTGATCAGTCTGTATGAAGAAGAGCTTCCTGAGATTGACCCTAAATTTGCCTGTTATTGGTTTTAATTTGTAACCCTTGACCTACTGTCATGGTTTGGTTTGAAATACTGTTTCAGAATTATCTTTTCTATGCAGTTTACTGTCTGATACATAGATTTCTAAGCAGTGTAATTAATTTTGTAACATATAGGGCCCAAGTTTCCACACGCGCCTAGAACGGCGCAGTCCCGACCTGGACGCCCGTTTTTCGCGCCACAAAGTGCGCCTAAAAAAATCCTCGGTATTCTCCACCTACTTGCAGGTCCTCTGGCCCTCGGCGCAGCCAGTACGAGCTGTGCGGGGGCGGAGCCAGGTCCCTGCACTGAAAACAGTGCCGGGACCTCTGCACATGCGCGCTATAGTGGGCGCGCAAGTGCAGTAACTCCAGGCGCCGAACTATGTGGGAGGGGCCCGAAGCTCGCAGCCCCTAGCCCTGGCTGAATGGCCTCACTGGGGCTGCGTGAATAAGGCTCCTCCCACGGCCAGCTCCTGCTCCCCCCCCGCCCCCCCGACCAGACCCGACATTCGCTCCCCGTCCCCCCCCCCCCCGCCTCCAGACCAGACCAGACCCGACACCCGCCGCCCCCCCCCCCGCCTCCGGACCAGACCCGACACCCGCGCCCCCCCCCCCCCGACTGACCTGACTCGACCCGCGCTCCTGTTCCCGCTCCCCGACTCGACCCGCGCTCCTGTTCCCGCTCCCCGCCCCCCCGACTGGATCCGACCCGACCCGACCCGACCCGCGCTCCTGTTTCCGCTCCCCGCCCCCCCGACTGGATCCGACCCGACCCGACCCGACCCGACCCGCGCTCCTGTTCCCGCTCCCCGACTGGACCCGACCCGACCCGCGCTCCTGTTCCCGCTCCCCGACTGAACCCGACCCGACCCGCGCTCCTGTTCCCGCTCCCCGCCTCCCCGACTGGACCCGACCCGCGCTCCTGTTCCAGCTCCCCGCCCCCCCGACTGGACCCAACCCGACCCGCGCTCCCGCCCCCTGACCCGACCCGACTCCCGCTCCCGGACTGGATCCGACCTGACCTCTCCCCCCTCTCCCGTCTCTCTCTCTCTCTCTCTCTCTCTCTCTCTCTCTCTCTCTCTCTCTCTCTCTCCCTCTCCCTCTCCCTCTCCCCCTCCCTCCCTCCCTCCCTCCCTCCCTCCCTCCCTCCCTCTCTCTCTTTTTCCCCCCCCCTCTCCCTCTCTCTCTCTCTTTTCCCCCCCCCCTCTCTCCCTCTCTCTCTCCCTCCCCCCCCGTACCGAACCGAACCTCCCCGACCCGACCCAACCCAACGCCACCTACCTGTAAATCTGGTGCCGGGGACAGGCCCTGCCCGAAGTCTCGGGCCGGCCCGTTTAGCCTTCGGTCCCGAAAGGCCTGCCTGAAGCACTTTCACACAGGTAGGAAGATGGTTTATTTAATCTTTTCTTTGCTTATAAATGTTTATTCAGGTTGGATTTATTTGTATAATATTCGTATAAGTATAAATAAGGATTTATTGTAGAATTTAATGACTTCCCTTCCCCCCCCCCCCACCTCGTTCTGGACGCCTAATTTGTAACCTGCGCCTGATTTTTTAATGTGTAGAGCAGGTTTTTTCAGTTCTACAAAAATCTTCACTTGTTCCATTCTACTTTAGTTTGGAGTACATTTTCACTGTGGAAACTTTCAAATCAGGCGTCAGTGGCCGGACACGCCCCCTTTTGAAGAAAAAATTCTGTTCCAAAGTAGAACTGTTCTACCTGACTAGAACTGCAGAAAAAAAAATGTGGAGAATTGCGATTTCTAAGATAGTCCGTTCTCCACCAGTTGCTCCTAAAAATCAGGCGCAAATCATGTGGAAACTTGGGCCCTTCATCTTGAACCTCTCTAACCTCCCAGGTGTCTCTTGACGTGTAGGGCTATACCACCTCCTTTGCTCTCCATTTTTTCTGACTTGCTAGATCCTTGTAAATTGTATTAATTACTATTCCCTCTGTCACCCATGTTGTCGAAGCACATATTATATAACCAAGAAACAACATTTACTGATCTTTAGAGGTACTTTCAATTTTTGGGAGAGAAGGGATAAGAGTGGGAAAACAAAGCCGATAAATCCCCTGGAACTGATGGCCTACATCCTAGGGGTTTGAAAGAGGTGGCTATAGAGATAGTGGATGTATTGGTTGTCAACTTAATTCCATAGATTCAAGAAAGGTACCTGTGGATTGGAAGGTAGCAAATGTGACCCCACTATTTAAGAAAGGAAGGAGAGGGAAAATGGGGAACTACAGACAAGTTAGTCTGACATCAGTCATAAGGAAAATGCTAGAATCTATTAAGGATGTGGTAACAGAGCACTTAGAAAATAATAATAGGATTGGGCAGTCAACACAGATTTATGAATGGGAAATCATGTTTGACAAATTTGTTGGAGTTTTTTGATGCTGTAACTAGCAGTATAGATCAGGGGGAACCAGTGGTGTAGTGTATTGGATTTTCAGAAGGCATTCGATAAGGTGCCACACAAGAGGTTATTAAACAAAATTAAGGTTCATGGAATTGGGGGTAATATACAAGCATGGCTTGAGGATTGGTTTATGGACAGAAAACAGTAGGAATAAATGGGTCATTTTCGGGTCGGCAGACTAACTAGTGGGGTACCGCAAGGCCTCAGCTATTCACAATCTATATCAATGATTTGGAGGAGGGGGCCAAATGTAATATATCCAAGTTTGCTGATGATACAAAGCTAGGTAGGAATGTAAGTTGTGAGGACGATGCAAAGAGACTTCAAGGGGATATAGATAGGCTAAGTGAGTGGGCAACAACATGGCAAATTGAATATAATGTGGAGAAATGTGAAGTTATGGACTTCGTTAGGAAAAATAGAAAAGCAGAGTGTTTTTTAAATGCTGAGAGATTGGGAAGTGTTGGTGTTCAGAGGGATCTGGGTGTCCTTGTCATGCATCACTGAAAGCTAACATGCAGGTACAGCAAGCCATTAAGAAAGCAAATGGTATGTTGACCTTTATTACAAGAGGATTTGAGAATAAGAGTAAAGACGTCTTACTGCAATTATATAGGGCCCTGGTGAGATCACACCTGAAGTATTGTGTACAGTTTTGGTTTCCTTACCTAAGGAAGGATATACTTGCCATAGAGGAAATTGACAACCAATGCATCCACTATTTCTGTAGCCACCTCCCAAACTGATTCCTGGGATGGGGGAGGGGGAATTATCTATGAGGGGAAATTGAGTAGACTAGGCCTATATTCGCAAAGAAAGAAAGAGTTGGATTTATATAGCGCCTTTCGTGACCACCGGACGTCTCAAAGCGCTTTACAACCAGTGAAGTACTTTTAGAGTGTAGTCACTGTTGTAATGTAGGAAACACGGCAGCAAATTTGTGTACAGCAAGCTCCCACAAACAGCAGTCTGATAATGACCAGGTAATCTGTTTTTAGTGATGTTGATTGAGGGATTAATATTGGCCAGGACACGAGGGATAACTCCCCTGCTCCTCTTCGAAATAGTGCCATGGAAACTTTTACAGAAAGCAGATATGACCTCGGTTTAAGGTCTTATCTAAAAGACAGCACCTCAAGAGTTTAGAAGAATGAGAGGTGATCTAATTGAAATATATAAAATTCTTACAGGGCTTGACAGAGTAGATGCAAGGAGGATATTTCCCCTGACTATGGAGTCTGGAACCAGAGATCATAGTCTCAGAATAAGGGGATGGCCATTTAGGACTGGGATGAGGAGACATTTCTTCACTCAGAGGGAGGTGAATCTTTGGAATTCTTTACCCCAGAGGGCTGTGGATGCTCAGTCGTTGAGTATATTTAAGACCGAGATCGATAGATTTTTGAATATTAAGGGAATCAAGGGATATGGGGATAGCGCAGGAAAGTAGAGTTGAGCTGCAAGATCAGCCTTGATCTTATTGAATGGCGGAGCAGGCTCGAGGTGGCCGAATGGCCTACTGTTGCTCCTAATTCTTATGTTAAGATTGGGAGAGTATGACCGTCAATGTATCTTTTTCATATAATATATACCAGGACTGGTTGATCCAAGAATGACCCAGTAGTATCATTCTGCAGTAAAATCACTAATTGATTTGAGTACCCCTCGATTTGATTCATCATTACATGTGAATTATTGCACTTATGTACACTGGACTGCAGTGCTAATTAGACAGTGGAACTGAACTTGATGTTTTGGCTTTCATTCGCAGAAAAATTAATGCAGTGCTAAATACAGATAATAGCATAAAATGTATTTAAAAATTACAGTATTAGCAGTACAGAATAAATGTGAAATAAAATAAGAAAATGCTAGCAATACATAGAAGGTATTTCCCGATGAGTCAGAAGGTTGTGGGTTCAAGTTCCACTCCAGAGACTTGAGCACAAAAATATAGGCTGACACTCCAGTACAGTACTGAGGGAGAGCTGCACTGTTGGAGGTTTGGATGAAGCATTAAACCGAGACCCTGTCTGCCATCTCAGGTGGATGTAAAAGATCCCATGGCACTATTTCGAAGAAGAGCAAGGGAGTTATCCCTAATGTCCTGGCTAATATTTATCTCTCAACCAACATAAGAAAAACAGATTAGCTATTCATTATCATATTGCTGTTTGTGGGAGCTTGCTGTGTGCAAATTAGCTGCTGTGTTTCCTATATTTCAACAATGACTACACTTCAAAAGGTATTTCATTGGCTGTAAAGCGCTTTGGGATGTTCAGTGGTCGTGAAAGCCGCTATATAAATGCAGGTTGTCTTCGTTGTTGTCTTTATTTAACATTTTAAAAAGAATAAACAGGTTACAACATTTCAGGTATGTATCCTTTATCAGAAAATAGTGTGACTTCCTTCTGTTGTTTATAAGAGCATAGGGCATACAATGTCCAACACAGGTATGTGTTCGCAGCATTCAGGTCTTTACTGTCATGTCTACGTTTGTGATCTGGACTCCGGTTTTCATGATTTTACTCTTGTTTTATTACAGATTAGGCAGTGTGGACTATAATATTTTTAAATGTTTCACCAGATCTTTTGGCTAGTTTGGGGCATTGTTTCAAATCTCCACTTTATGCTGCAAAGGTAGAACAGCGCTTGTTCCCTCAGGCATTTCAAATGATCTAGTGCTCAGAGAGAAGGAAAATAAAACTGGAAGCTGCTTTTATAACCAAGGCAGGTCAATCCAGTTCAAATTGTCTTTAATAGGCATTCCTTCTTGCTGTTAAGTTCCTTCCATCCTGTGAAATATCAAAGGAAACTGCTTCAGAATTGAACCTTACAACAAAGTGTCTGTCGATTATTCCAATCATCTGCAAACTCAGTAGCATAAATGGGAAATGGTTTCGGAAAGTAAGTTTTGATTTATAAAACCGAGTAGTCACTTTAATCAATTATCATTTTTTCCCCCCAATTCCAGGTTCCCCCCTCACATTGTCAAGTAATGCTTGTCCTGCTTTGGTACTTATAGCACTGCTTGATTCCTCTAGAGATTGAAAGGCAAATCTAATGAGTTGAATTGTTGAAAATAAAGGATATTGTAACAAAATGCAACTGTTTAACCATTACTGTTCACATGGGTGACCCCCTACTATCTGATGGCCACCCAGTATACATTAGCCCTCATACTACTTCCTGTAGTTCAGATTAGTTTGAAGGAATTCCTGCTGTCACAGAACTTTCTTTTGAGAACAAATTCTTTGAATTTCTCAATTAATAAATAAGTGGAAAGATTTCAATCAATCAATCGAGCTTCTCATAAGTTTCCAGTTTAAAATATAATTAAACGAAGGTTTACTTCCTAGTAACTACCTTGTATAAAAATATAAATATACTTCGCCAGATGTGATAGTTAGTGGAACTTGCATATCTAATTTGTGTGTCATACTTTTAGGGTTTTCTACTACCATCGTGTGAAGCGTCAGCAATAAAAAAAGTTGTGAAGGTTTATCGGAAATGGATTTTGCAAGAAAACAAACCTTCATTTATGGCAGAGCCAGAAAAGGTGGAGACCGACGAAGATGTAATTGACCATCCAGAACATCTTTCTGAAACACTGACCGATAACAAAGAGGTAAACAAATACGAATTTTAAAATGGGCATGAGAGCAATTAACCACTTTTTCTATTTTCATGTCATTTATGCTTTCTTGGCTAAGAGACAAAACAAGTATTCACAACTGGCAGTGTTGATTTCTTGGCCTGCATATATTTTTCAAAACTTCTGTCTCCTTTGGGGTTTGCATTCAGTCCAAGTATAAAATGATGGGGTAAAAGTCTTCCAGAACAGCCACAAGGTTTGCTGTTGAGTGAAACTGATCAATTCATATAGGTGCAGCAGTGGATGTGCTTCTGAGATTGGATTTAAGACATTCCTGGGATCTTGTGCAGGGACCGTACTCTGCATTTTGTCATGTTGTACTTGACCTATGAGTGCTTGATGCTTTGAAAAGGAGAGCAAATAGTAATATAAGATGTCCCCATATGACTTAATTCGATTTATAAAATTATAATTTCTCAGGCAAAAATGTATTTTGTAATTGCAAATCTGATTACATAAATTGATCAGGTTAAATTATTAAAAGCATTAACAGAAGTGTCTTCCTTTGAAGGAAGGAAACTTTGTATTTACTCTATATCTATCCCAAAACACCTCAGTCTATCTATATATCGTAGTTATTTTGATTACTAATGGTCTTTTCCTGTCTCTAGGAGTGTCTTTCAAAGAATGAATAATATGGGCCATGAAATTAAATAAAATTTCAGAGTTTTGTCCTATTTGCCTTTTTTGGAGGGGTGGGTAGTAAGTAGAAACTTATAGATTATTTATTTAGGAAATGAAAAGAATGGGAATAGTCCATGGTAGGGCAGATTGGACATTGTTTGTGAAAGATTACATGGCCTTTTCTTTTTCCATGCATTATGTTCTAAGTAAGTCATTCTATGTGAAGTGTTTTGGGATGTTTGAGTAATGTAATAAGTAATAATAGAAATGCACTTTTTTTCTCAAGTTCAGCTTCATGTTAAATTATCTTGCCTGAGCCATTCTGTGTGTGTGTGTGAATATCATTAGAAAGTTTGCTTTGTTTGTGTCTGTCCTCTGTTGTCCTCTTTCTGTCTCTTTGGCATGTATGTCAGGTATGTGCATCTTGTAAGAAATAAAAACAAAGTGGATACTTGATAAAAGGAAAGAAAATAGCAATTACAGAAGAATGGCTCAATGTCTTACTGTACACCACAGACATCTGGCTCATAGATGGCATTCTAGGCAAATCTCCAGATTTGGCATTGTGGGGACTGTATAGATTTATTCATACATGATCAATCCGTGGATAACTAAGGAAATAAGGGATGGTATCTGTTATGTATTTAACCCTTTGTAACCTGCATCACACCTGACCACCAGAGGGTCCACCAATTAGAGTCCCAAGGATCCCAGCATCCCTTGGGAGCACAGTATATAAGCAGGCCACCCACGAGGTACCGGCACTCTGGAATCTTAATAAAGGAGCTAAGGTCACACTTGCTCATTATACACAGTACTCAGTCTTACCATTTATTATGAGCGTAACAATTGGCAATGAGGTAACGAACAACCGTGTGAAAATGCAAAGAACAATTGGCATCCTGGAGAAGGGGACGATTGGGAGGCCTTCGTGGAGAGGCTCGACCAATACTTTGTGGCTAACGAGCTAGAAGGGGACGAGAATGCCACCAAACGAAGGGCAATCCTCCAAACTGTCTGTGGGGCAACAACCTATGGCCTCATGAAGAATCTCCTGACCCCGGCAAAACCAACAGAGAAATCTTACAAAG
The DNA here is from genome assembly GCF_044704955.1 of Pristiophorus japonicus. Taxonomy (NCBI): domain Eukaryota; kingdom Metazoa; phylum Chordata; class Chondrichthyes; family Pristiophoridae; genus Pristiophorus; species Pristiophorus japonicus. The sequence continues at coordinate 122,235 of NW_027254904.1, forward strand.
AATTGTGTACGCTGGTCCGGGAGCACCTAAATCCTAAGGAAAGCGTTTTGATGGCGAGATGTCGGTTCTACACATGTCAACGATCGGAGGGCCAGGAAGTGACAAGCTATGTCGCCGAACTAAGGCGCCTCACAGGACATTGTGAATTTGAGGGATTCCTAGAACAAATGGTTTGAGACTTTTTTGTACTGGGCATCAGACATAAGATAATCCTTCACAAACTGTTGACTGTAGAAATTCCGAATCTGAGTGAAGCCATAATGATAGCCCAGGCATTTATGTCCAGTAGCGACAACACCAAGCAGATTTCGCAGAACAAAGAAGTTTCGGCCAGTACTGTGCATAAAGTAACGTCGGTTTTGAACAGAAATGTACATGGCAAAACGTACACGCCGGCTGCTGAGGTCCGACCTCAATTGACCCAGAGTCCGCCATCATCTGTTAATGCGAGGCAGTTAACATCCTGTTGGCGCTGCGGAGATGATCATCGACCCCATCAATGTCGCTTTAAGCATTATGCGTGCAATGGTTGCAGAACAATGGGACACCTCTAACGAATGTGCAGGTGAGCTGCAAACCCTGCAAACCACCATATTGCAGAGGAAGATCGATCCACAGTGGATCAGACTGAATTGGAAAGTCGTACTGAGGAGGCAGAAGTATACGGGGTACACACTTTCACGACAAAATGCCCACCAATAATGTTGAAAGTTGAACTGAATGGCATTCCAGTATCTATGGAGCTGGACACGGGGGCAAGTCAATCCATAATGAGTAAAAAGGCCTTCGACAGGCTGTGGGGAAAGAAGGCACACCGGCTCAAGCCCCGCCCCATTCACACCAAGCTAAGGATTGACACCAAGGAACTAATCCCTGTAACTGGCAGTGCTGAAGTCAAAGTCTCCTATGATGGAGCAGTACACGAACACCAGCTGTGGATTGTGCCAGGGGATGGCCCCACGTTGTTTGGCAGAAGCTGGCTGGGAAAAATCCGCTGGAACTGGGACGACATCAGAGCGCTTTCGTCCGTCGACGACACGTCATGTACCCAGGTTCTAAGCAAGTTCCCGTCGTTATTCGAGCGAGGCATTGGAAGCTTTTCGGGGGCGAAAGTGCAGATCCATTTGGTTCCCATCCACCACAAGGCTCGGGCGGTACCGTACATGATGCGTGAAAAAGGAAATCGAGCTGGACAGGCTGCAATGTGAAGGCATCATCGCGCTGGTGGAATTCAATGACTGGGCCAGTCTGATTGTCCTGGTACTCAAGGAGGACGGTACGGTTAGAATTTGCAGGGACTATAAAGTAACGATTAACCGTTTTTCGCTGCAGGACCAGTACCTGCTACTCAAGGCAGACGACCTATTTGCGACCCTGGCTGGAGGGAAGACGTTCACCAAGCTGGACCTGACCTTGGCCTATATGGCGCAGGAGCTGGAGGAGTTTTCGAAAGGCCTCACCTGCATCAACACGCACAAAGGTCTGTTTATCTACAACCGGTGCCCTTTCGGGATTCGATCGGCCACAGCGATCTTCCAACGGAATATGGAGAGCTTGCTAAAGTGGGTTCCTTGCACTGTGATCATCCAGGACGACATATTGGTTATAGGTCGGGACACCATGGAGCACTTGGAGAATCTGGAGGAGGTTCTTAGTCGGTTGGATTGTGTGGGGCTCAGGTTGAAACGCTCGAAGTGTGTTTTCCTGGCACAGGACGTCTAATTCTTACGAAGGAGAATCGCAGCAGATGGCATCAGACCCACCGACGCCAAGATGGAGGCCATCAAGAACGTGCCACGACCACCGAACGTGACGGAGCTGCGGTCGTTCCTGGGACTCCTTAACTATTTCGGCAATTTTCTACCTGGGTTAAGCACCCTGCTAGAACCCCTACATGTGTTCCTGCGCAAGGGAGACGATTGGATGTGGGGGAATTCACAAGAGGCTGCCTTTGAGAAAGCCAGAAATTTATTGTGTTCTAACAAACTGCTTGTTCTGTATAACCCATGTAAACGATTAGTGTTAGTTTGCGATGCTTTGTCATACGGGGTCGGGTGTGTGTTACAACATGCGTATGCATCCAGGAGGGCTTACAGCATGGTTGAAAAAGAGGCTCTGGCGTGCGTTTACGGGGTTTAAAAAAAAATGCACCAGTACTTATTTGGCTTCTAGTTCGAGCTTGAAACTGACCACAAGCCGCTCATATCGCTATTTTTGGAGAGCAAAGGGATTAATATCAATGCCTCTGCCCGCATCCAAAGATGGGCGCTCACGCTGTTGGCATACAGCTATGTAATCTGCCACAGACCGGGCACAGAGAATGGCGCAGATGTTCTGTCAGCTACCATTGCCCAGCACCGGGGTGGAAATGGCACAGCCAGCAGACTTACTCTAGTCATGGAGACATTTGAGAACGAGAAGTCCCCCGTTATGGTCCGCCAGATCAGGACCTGGACCTGCCAGGATCCTTTGCTGTCCTTGGTAAAAAAAAACTGTGTCCTCCATGGGAGCTGGTCCAGTGTCCCAGTGGAGATGCAGGAAGCGATTAAGCCGTTCCACAGACGCAAAGACGAGTTGTCCCTGCAGGCGGACTGTCTTTTGTGGGGCAATCGCGTGGTCTTGCCCAAGAAAGGCAGAGACACATTTATTTGCGAACTGCACAACACCCACCCAGGCATCGTAATGATGAAAGCCATAGCCAGATCTCACATGTGGTGGCCTGGCATCGACTCAGATTTAGAGTCATGCGTGCGCCAGTGCAACACTTGCTCTCAGTTGAGCAGTGCACCCAGAGAGGCACCACTAAGTTTGTGGTCATGGCTATCCAAACCTTGGTCGAGGATCCATGTAGACTATGCGGGCCCATTCCTAGGCAAAATGTTTTTAGTTGTCGTGGACGCTTACTCAAAATGGATTGAATGTGCAATAATGTCTGTAAGCACATCCACGGCCACCATTGAAAGCCTACGAGCCATGTTTGCCACGCACGGCTTGCCTGATGTCCGACTTAGCGACAATAGGCCGTGCTTCACCAGTGCAGAATTCAAGGAATTCATGACCCGCAACGGGCTCAAGCATGTCACATCTGCCCCATTCAAGCCCACATCCAACAGCCAGGCAGAACGGGCAGTTCAGACCATCAAGCAAAGCTTGAAATGTGTGTCAGAAGGCTCCCTGCAGACCTGGTTGTTCCGAGTGCTGTTCAGCTACCGCACCAGACCTCACTCACTCATCGGGACTCCCCCAGCTGAGCTGCTCATGAAAAGGGCGCTAAAAACAAGGCTCTCTCTTGTTCACCATGATCTCCATGATCACATAGAGGGCAAGCGGCATCAACAAAGTGTGTACCATGACCGCGCAAATTTGTCAGGCGATATTGAGACCAATGATCCTGTGTTTGTGCTCAATTATGGACATGGTCCCAAATGGCTCGCTGGCACGGTCACAGTCAAAAAGGGGAATAGTGTGTTTCAGGTCAAACTGACCAATGGACAAACGCACAGAAAACATTTGGACCAAATCAAATTGCGGTTCACCAACAGCTATGAACAACCTGAAGAGGACACCACCAACTTTGACCTTCCAACACACACACACACACAAGTGGCAACTGACATCATAGTTGAGTTCGGTTTTGTGGTCATAATCCCCAGTAGCCCGGTAGGGCCAGCTTGCCCAACAGCCCAGTGAAGAACTGACCAACCCACCCACACCAGCATTTGTACCGAGATGATCGACAAGGGAGCGCAAAGCCCCAGATCATCTCAGCTTGTAAATAAGCATACTAGTGACTTCACGGGGGAGTGATGTTATGTATTTAACCCTTTGTAACCTGCATCACGCCTGACCACCAGAGGGCCCACATGTTGGAGTCCCAAGGGATCCCATCATCTCATGGGAGCACAATATATAAGCAGGCCACCTACGAGGTACCTGCACTCTGGAATCTTAATAAAGGAGCTAAGGTCACACTTCATTATACACAGTACTCAGTCTCTCCATTTATTATGAGTGTAACAGTATCAAATTGAAAACAAGGGCATACAATGTGGCCAAGACTAGTGGGAGGCCAGAGGATTGGGAAACTTTTAAAAGCCAGCAAAGAACAACTTAAAAAAATGATAGCGAGGGAAGATAGATAATGAAAGTAAACTAGCACGAAATATAAAAACAGTTGTAAGAGTTTCTACAGGTACATAAAAAGGAAAAGAGTGGCTAAAGTAAATGTTGGTTCCCTAGAGGATGAGACTGGGGAATTAATAATGGAGAACAGGGAAATTTCAGAGACGTCAAACAAATATTTTATATCGGTCTTCACGGTCGAAGACACTAAAAACATCCCAATAGTGGATAATCAAGGGGCTATAGGGCGGATGGAACTTAATACAATCACTATCACTAATGAAGTAGTACTCAGTAAAATAATGCGCCTAAAGGTCCTTGGACCTGATGGCTTACATCCTAGGGTCTTAAAAGAGGTGAGTGCAGAGATAGTGGATAGTAATCTACCAAAATCCCCTGGATTCTGGGGCAGTCACAGCGGATTGGAAAACCGCAAATGTAACGCCCTAATTTAAAAAAGGAGGCAGACAAAAAGCTGGAAACAATAGACCAGTTAACCTAATATCTGTCGTTGGGAAAACGACATTATTAAGGAAGCAGTAGCAGGACATTTGGAAAAGCATAATTCAGTCAAGCAGAGTCAGCATGGTTTTATGAAAGGGAAATCATGTTTGACAAATTTGCTGGAGTTCTTTGGGGATGGGAGGGTGGATAAGGGGGAACCAGTGGATGTCGTGTATTTGGATTTTCCAGAAAGCATTCGATAAGGTACCACACAAAAGGTTACTGCACAAGGTAAAAGTTCATGAGGTTGGGGGTAATATATTAGCATGGATTGAGGATTGGCTAACTAACAGAGAACAGAGAGTCGGGATAAATGGGTTATTTTCCGGTTGGCAAACAGTGACTAGTGGGGTGCCGCAGGGATTGGTGCTGGGTCCTCAACTATTTACAATCTATATTAATGACTTGGATGAAGAGACCGAGTGTAATGTAGTCAGGTTTACTGCTGATACAAAAGTGGGTGGGAAAGCAAATTGTGAGGACACAAAAATTCTGCAAAGGGATATAGACAGGCTAAGTGAGTCGGCAAAAATCTGGCAGATGGAGTATAATGTGGGAAAATCTGAGGTTATCCACTTTGGCAGAAAAAATAGAAAAGCAAATTATAATTTAAATGGAGAAAAATTGCAAATTGCTGCAGTACAGAGGGACCTGGGGTCCTTGAGCATGAAACACAAAAAGTTAATATGCAGGTACAGCAAGTAATCAGGAAGGCAAATGGAATGTTGGCCTTTATTGCAAGGGAGATAGAGTATAAAGGCAGGGAAGTCCTGCTACAACTGTACAGGGTATTGGTAAGGCCACACCTGGAGTATTGTGTACAGTTTTGGTCTCCGTATTTAAGGAAGGATCATCATCATAGGCAGTCCCTCGGAAGCGAGGAAGACTTGCTTCCATTCCTAAAGTGAGTTCTTTGGTGGCTGAACAATCCAACACAAGAGCCACAGACCCACAGGTGGGACAGATATTTGTCGGGGTAAGGGGGAGTGGTGGCGGTACTGATTTACCACAGGCTCCTTCTGCTGCCTGCGCCTGACCTCTTCACGCGCGCAGCGTTGAGATTCGAAGAGCTCAATGCCCTCCAGGATGCACTTTCTCCACCTAGGGCGGTCTTCGGCTAGGGTCTCAAGTGTCAGTGGTGATGTCGCACTTCACCAGGGAGGCTTTGTGGGTGTCCTTGTAACGTTTCCGCTGCCCACCTTTGGCTCGTTTGCCATGAAGGAGATCTGCATAGAGCAATTGCTTAGGAAGTCTCGTGTCTGGCATGCGAACTAAGTGGCCTGCCCAGCAAAGCTGATCAAGTGTGGTTAGTACATCAATGCTGGGGATGTTAGCCTGGGCGAGGACACTGATGTTGGTGCGTCTGTCCTCCCAGGGGATTTGTAGGATCTTGCGGAGACATCGTTGATGATATATCGTTGCAGAATTGGAGCTGAGGGTGGATTCACTCTGGAGCATCCACGATGCTGAGAATGACGTGAGTATCACGTGTAGTGAGTTGGTCTTACCGCAGGAGAAGGGTCCACAGCCAGATAGGGAATGGAAGACCAGCAGGAAGAGTAGTGCAAGGAAGGTACTGCAGGGGTCCCCTGTGGTCATCCCTCTGCAAAACAGATACACCGCTTTGGGTACTGTTGGGGGGGATGACTCATCAGGGGAGGGCAGCAGCAGACAAGTTCATGGCACCGTGGCTGGCTCTGCTGCACAGGAGGGCAGGAAAAAGAGTGGGAGCGCGAAAGTGATAGGGGATTCAATGGTGAGGGGTATAGATAGGCGTTTCTGCGGCCGCAACCGAGACTCCAGGATGGTATGTTGCCTCCCTGGTGCAAGGGTCAAGGATGTCTCGGAGCGGGTGCAGGACATTCTGAAATGGGAGGGAGAACAGCCAGTTGTCGTGGTGCACATTGGTACCAACGACATAGGTAAAAAAAGGGATGAGGTCCTACGAAACGAATTTAAGGAGCTAGGAGCTAAATTAAAAAGTAGGACCTCAAAAGTAGTAATCTCGGGATTGCTACCAGTGCCACGTGCTAGTCAGAGTAGGAATCGTAGGATAGCGCAGATGAATACGTGGCTTGAGCAGTGGTGCAGCAGGGAGGGATTCAAATTCCTGGGGCATTGGAACCGGTTCTGGGGGAGGTGGGACCAGTATAAACCGGACGGTCTGCACCTGGGCAGGACCGGAACCAATGTCCTAGGGGGAGTGTTTGCTAGTGCTCTTGGGGAGGGGTTAAACTAATATGGCAGGGGGATGGGAACCAATGCAGGGAGACAGAGGGAGACAAAAAGGAGGCAAAAGCAAAAGACAGAAAGGAGATGAGGAAAAGTGGAGGGCAGAGAAACCCAAGGCAAAGAACAAAAAGGGCCACTGTACAGCAAAATTCTAAAAGGACAAAGGGTGTTTTAAAAAAAAAACAAGCCTGAAGGCTTTGTGTCTTAATGCAAGGAGTATCCGCAATAAGGTGGATGAATTAACTGTGCAAATAGATGTTAACAAATATGATGTGATTGGGATTACGGCGACGTGGCTCCAGGATGATCAGGGCTGGGAACTCAACATCCAGGAGTATTCAACATTCAGGAAGGATAGAATAAAAGGAAAAGGAGGTGGGGTAGCATTGCTGGTTAAAGAGGAGATTAATGCAATAGTTAGGAAAGACATTAGCTTGGATGATGTGGAATCTATATGGGTAGAGCTGCAGAACACCAAAGAGCAAAAAACGTTAGTGGGAGTTGTGTACAGACCTCCAAACAGTAGTAGTGATGTTGGGGAGGGCATCAAACAGGAAATTAGGGGTGCATGCAATAAAGGTGCAGCAGTTATAATGGGTGACTTTAATATGCACATAGATTGGGCTAGCCAAACTGGAAGCAATACGGTGGAGGAGGATTTCCTGGAGTGCATAAGGGATGGTTTTCGGATCAATATGTCGAGGAACCAACTAGGGGGGAGGCCATCTTAGACTGGGTGTTGTGTAATGAGAGAGGATTAATTAGCAATCTCATTGTGCGAGGCCCCTTGGGGAAGAGTGACCATAATATGGTGGAATTCTGCATTAGGATGGAGAATGAAACAGTTAATTCAGAGACCATGGTCCAGAACTTAAAGAAAGGTAACTTTGAAGGTATGAGGCGTGAATTGGCTAGGATAGATTGGCGAATGATACTTAAGGGGTTGACTGTGGATGGGCAATGGAAGACATTTAGAGACCGCATGGATGAATTGCAACAATTGTACATTCCTGTCTGGCGTAAAAATAAAAAAGGGAAGGTGGCTCAACCGTGGCAATCCAGGGAAATCAGGGATAGTATTAAAGCCAAGGAAGTGGCATACAAATTGGCCAGAAATAGCAGCGAACCTGGGGACTGGGAGAAATTTAGAACTCAGCAGAGGAGGACAAAGGATTTGATTAGGGCAGGGAAAATGGAGTACGAGAAGAAGCTTTCAGGAAACATTAAGACGGATTGCAAAAGTTTCTATAGGTATGTAAAGAGAAAAAGGGTAGTAAAGACAAACGTAGGTCCCCTGCAGTCAGAATCAGGGGAAGTCATAACGGGGAACAAAGAAATGGCAGACCAATTGAACAAGTACTTTGGTTCGGTATTCACTAAGGAGGACACAAACAACCTTCCGGATATAAAAGGGGTCAGAGGGACTAGTAAGAAGGAGGAACTGAGGGAAATCTTTATTAGTCGGGAAATTGTGTTGGGAAAATTGATGGGATTGAAGGCCGATAAATCCCCAGTGCCTGATGGGCTGCATCCCAGAGTACTTAAGGAGGTGGCCTTGGAAATAGCAGATGCATTGACAATCATTTTCCAACATTCCATTGACTCTGGATCAGTTCCTATCGAGTGGAGGGTAGCCAATGTAACCCCACTTTTTAAAAAAGGAGGGAGAGAGAAAACAGGGAATTATAGACCGGTCAGCCTGACCTCAGTAGTGGGTAAAATGATGGAAGCAATTATTAAGGATGTCATAGCAGCGCATTTGGAAAATGGTGACATAATAGGTCCAAGTCAGCATGGATGTGTGAAAGGGAGATCATGCTTGACAAATCTTCTGGAATTTTTTGAGGATGTTTCCAGTAAAGTGGACAAAGGAGAACCAGTTGATGTGGTGTATTTGGACTTTCAGAAGGCTTTCGACAAGGTCCCACACAAGAGATTAATGTGCAAAGTTAAAGCACATGGGATTGGGGGTAGTGTACTGACGTGGATTGAGAACTGGTTGTCAGACAGGAAGCAAAGAGTAGGAGTAAATGGGTACTTTTCAGAATGGCAGGCAGTGACTAGTGGGGTACCGCAAGGTTCTGTGCTGGGGCCCCAGCTGTTTACATTGTACATTAATGATTTAGACGAGGGGATTAAATGTAGTATCTCCAAATTTGCGGATGACACTAAGTTGGGTGGAAGTGTGAGCTGCGAGGAGGATGCTATGAGGCTGCAGAGTGACTTGGATAGGTTAAGTGAGTGGGCAAATGAATGGCAGATGAAGCATAATGTGGATAAATGTGAGGTTATCCACTTTGGTGGTTAAAAACAGAGAGACAGACTATTATCTGAATGGTGACAGATTAGGAAAAGGGAAGGTGCAACGAGACCTGGGTGTCATGGTACATCAGTCATTGAAGGTTGGCATGCAGGTACAGCAGGCGGTTAAGAAAGCAAATGGAATGTTGGCCTTCATAGCGAGGGGATTTGAGTACAGGGGCAGGGAGGTGTTGCTACAGTTGTACAGGGCCTTGGTGAGGCCACACCTGGAGTATTGTGTACAGTTTTGGTCTCCTAACTTGAGGAAGGACATTCTTGCTATTGAGGGAGTGCAGCGAAGATTCACCAGACTGATTCCCGGGATGGTGGGACTGACCTATCAAGAAAGACTGGATCAACTGGGCTTGTATTCACTGGAGTTCAGAAGAATGAGAGGGGACCTCATAGAAACGTTTAAAATTCTGACGGGTTTAGGCAGGTTAGATGCAGGAAGAATGTTCCCAATGTTGGGCAAGTCCAGAACCAGGGGTCACAGTCGAAGGATAAGGGGGAAGCCATTTAGGACCGAGATGAGGAGAAACTTCTTCACCCAGAGAGTGGTGAACCTGTGGAATTCTCTACCACAGAAAGTAGTTGAGGCCAATTCACTAAATATATTCAAAAGGGAGTTAGATGAAGTCCTTACTACTCGGGGGATCAAGGGGTATGGCGAGAAAGCAGGAAGGGGGTACTGAAGTTTCATGTTCAGCCATGAACTTATTGAATGGCGGTGCAGGCTAGAAGGGCTGAATGGCCTGCTCCTGCACCTATTTTCTATGTTTCTATGTTTCTATCTCCAGCGAATTGATGTGTGTTCTGTAAGTCGTCCATGCATCTGATCCATACAGGAGGACGGGTATTACTACAGCCCTGTAGACCATGAACTTGGTGGTAGGTTTGAGGAAATGGTCTTCGAACACTCTTTTCCTCAGGTGGCCGAAGGCTGCACTGGAGGCAATGTTGAATCTCCACATCAATATCTGCCTTTGTTGAGGCTCCCGAGGTATGGGAAGTGGTCCACGTTGTCAAGGGCCACGCCGTGAATCTTGATGACTGGGGGACAGTGCTGTGCGGCGAGGACAGGCTGGTGGAGGACCTTTGTCTTACGGATGTTAAGCGTAAGGCCCATGCTTTCATATGCCTCGGTGAATACATCGACTATATCCTGGAGTTCAGCCTCAGAATGTACGCAGACGCAGGCGTAGACGTACTGCAGTTCAACGACAGAGGTTTGGCTGATCTTGGACCTGGCCTGGAGGCGGCGTAGGTTAAACAGCTCCCCACTGGTTCTGTAGTTTAGTTCCACTCCAGCGGGGAGCTTGTTGACAGTGAGGTGGAGCATGGCAGTGAGGAAGATTGAGAAGAGGGTTAGAGCGATGACGCAGCCCCGTTTGACCCCGGTTCGAACGTGGAATGGGTCTGTCACAGATCCGCTGGTAAGGATCACGGCCTGCATGTCGTCGTCGAGCAGGCAAAGGATATTGACAAACTTTTGGGGGCACCCAAAACGGAGGAGGACGTTCCATCAGTCCTCACGGTCGACAGTGTCAAAGGCCTTTGTAAGATCGAAAAAGGGGCTGGTGCTGCTCCCTACAATTTTCCTGCACTTGTCGTGCTGCAAAGATTGTGTCCGTTGTTCCCCATAGGGGACGAAATCCGCACTGTGACTCCGGGAGGAGCTCCTCGGCCACAGGGAGAAGACAGTTGAGAACTCTAGCGACAACCTTCCCAGTGGTTGATAGCAGGGAGATTCCCCTGTAGTTGCCGCAGTCGGATTTGTTCCCCTTTTTAAAAATGGACACGATCACTGCATCTCTGAGATCTCCCGGCATGCTCTCCTCCCTCCAAATGAGAGAGATGAGGTCATGTATCCGCGCCAACAGCGCTTCTCCGCCATATTTTAGCACCTCAACAGGAATTCTATCCGCACCCGTAGCCTTGATATTCTTGAGCTGTTTTATGGTTTTGCCTACCTCGTGCAGCGTTGGAGTTTCACTGAGGTGGTGGCGGGTTGCATGCTGCGGGATGGAGTTGAGAACACTCAAGTCAAAGGCAGAGTCTCGATTGAGGAGATCTTCAAAGTGCTCCTTCCAGCGGGCCCTGACAGCCTCGGTGTCCTTGATGAGTGTTTCCCCGTTCTTGGCCAGCAGTGGGGTGGGGCTTTGGGAGTAGTGAAGAATCCTCGTATGTCGTGGCTGTCGGCTAGTTGTTGTATCACCTGCGCTTTCTCCATCCACCACCTGTTCTTTAGGTCCCGGGTTTTTTGTTGGACCTCAGCCTTGAGCTGTCTGTAACATTGCTTTGTAGCTCCCAAGTTTGGTTGTGGCTTGAGACTCAAAAATGCTCTGCACTTACGATCTAATAGTTCTTGGATCTCTTGATCATTTTCATCAAACTAGTCCTGGTGTTTTCTGGTTGAGTAACCAAGTGTCTTTTCACAGGCACTGGTTATGGAGGCCTGGAGGGCAGAACAAGCGCTGTGGTCATTGAGCATTTCAGGGTCATCAGGGCACACCAGATTGGCTGTGAGGCGCTGGCTGTATCGGGGTCTCTTAGCTGGGTCTTTAAGTGCCCCGGCATAAATTTTTTTGTGGCACTGTTTCTGCTGCCCCTCTGCTTTGGGGCAATGTTAATATCGATGATGGATCGGATTAGGCGATGGTCCGTCCAGCAGTTGTCAGCTCCTGACATGGCACGGGTGATGCGCAGATCCTTGCGATCCTTGGCTCGGACGATGACATAGTCCAGCAGGTGCTAGTGTTTGGAGCGAAGGTGTTGCCACGATGCCTTGTATTTGTCCCTCTGGCGGGACAGAGTGTTGGTGATGAGAAGATCGCGTTCCAGACATTTTGTCGGGAGTAGGGTGCCGTTGGAGTTGGATTTCCCTACCCCCTCTCTGCCAATCATGCCTCCCCAGAGGGCTGTGTCTTTGCCGACCCTGGCATTAAAGTCTCCGAGGAGGATCAATTTGTTGTCCTTGGGGATGCAGGACAGGGATGTCTCAAGGTTGAAATAAAAACCCTCTTTAGCCTCATCCGTTGCATCGAGTGTTGGGGCGTACGCATTGATGACTGTGGCGCAATGGTTCTCAGATAGGGTAAGGTGAAGGGTCATCAGGCATTCGTTAATCTCGCAGGGGGAGTCTTTGAGACTGCCGACCAGTTCATTTTTGACGGTGAAGCCGACTCCATGAAGGCGGCGTTCTTCCCCTGGTTTTCCTTTCCAGAAAAAGGTATAACCTCCACCATGTTCCTTGAGCTGGCCTTTCCCTACCCGTCAGGTGTCGCTTAGGGCGGCGTTGTCGATGTCAAATCATCTTAAGTTTCCGGGCAACTATGGCGGTGCGGCGTTCCGGCTTGTTGCTGTTGTTGTCCATTAGGGTTCTGACGTTCCAGGTCCCGAACTTCATATTAAATGAGTGGAAGATGCCTGTTCGTGAGTTCTTTTAACGTGAGGTTGTCGTTGCAACCACATGGGCTTAGCTGAGCAAAGTCTTGGTCCAGTGGCAAGGGGGTCCAAGATGACTGGAATCCAAGATGACTGGAGACCAGACACTGCTGTATGAGCCTAGTTGCCTACGGCAAGATATTGGCCGAAAGCTTGGCGCTGGGTAGCGCCCTTGATGGTAGGTGGTCTGCTGCCTGGTTGGGGGCAGGCATTGAGAGGGTCAGCGGTCCCCTGGAGTTCAATGTGGAAGCTCAGGGTGGTCACAGCCACGGTACTCACCACGTGCTGGGGGAGAAGAGGCCAGGTCATCAGCGGGGAAGGAGAGGTCCAGTCGTCGCTGAAGGGGAAGAAAGGCCGATTGCCGTTGAGGTGAGGTCCAGCCATCGTTGAAGGAGGAGGAGAGGCCCAATCGTCGCCGCTGGAGGGGAGTGGGCCCGATCGTCGTTGGAGGCTCACCTGGTTCACCGTGCATCGTTGAGGATCGGGGATCGGATGAGGCAGCTGAGTCAACGTCGAAGGAGATCGCCAGAGAAGGTCGCCGAAGGAGGGAAGAGGTCCAACTTGCTGCTGCAGCAGGAGGCTCGGTCGTCGCTGGTGGTCCGGTTGTCGTCGAAGAGTGATGTAGAGTTTCGGAGGGAAGATTTGCGCCCGAGGTCGGCCGGAGTTTATGGATTATAGGAATAAGGGTTGAAAGTTAAAATTTAAGAAAATGTACCCCCAATTAGGGTCTATTAAAGTTAGGGAAAGTTTAGACATTGGGAGGGGAGGAGGTTGAGTGTGAAAAGTTGTCGGATGACTCAAGATTCTAAGGTTAAATTTGTTTTGTCAGGGGAGCTCCTCGGGGAGTTGCCACCCCGGCAGCAGGAAGGATATACTTGCATTGGAGGCTGTTCAGAGAAGGTTCTCTAGGTTGATTCTGGAGATGAGGGCGTTGACTTATGAAGATAGATTGAGTAGGTTGGGCCTATACTCATAGGAATTCAGAAGAATGAGAGGTGATCTCATTGAAACATATAAGATAATGGGGGGGCTCGACAAGGTGAATGCAGAAAAGATATTTCTACCCATGGGGGAAACTAAAACTAGGGGACATAGTCTCATAATAAGGGGCCACCCATTTAAAACTGAGATGAGGAGGAATTTCTTTTGAGGGTTGTAAATCTATGGAATTCTCTGCCCCAGAGAGCTGTGGAGGCTGGGTCATTGAATATATTTAAGGTGGAGATAGACAGATTTTTGAGCGATAAGGGAGTAAAGGGTTATGGGGAGCGGGCAGGGAAGTGGAACTGAGTCTCTGATCAGATCAGCCATGATCTTATTGAATGGCAGAGCAGATCGATGGGCCAAATGGCCTAATCCTGCTCCTATTTCTTATGTTATGTTCATCTACACAAGTTTGCTGTTTGTGCATGGTACAGTGACAGCTGATTAGTTTCTGGAACGATAGAATTTTTGGCTATCTGTCAATGCTGGTAGACTGGTTAGAATAATGGAAAGGAGGTTTGTTCTATTTCCAGGGTTGTTCATCTTGGCATTAATGTTACGTAAAATCTAATTTTGTTTTGCTTTTAAAGATCATTCAACAGTCGAGGCATAAACGCACATCGAGCTGGGGAAGAACATATTCATTTACAAATGCTATCAACCGGGGCTGTGTTTTTGAAGAGGAAAATGCAAATGTTCAGGCTGGTACTCAATCAACATTGCAAGTGAGTGCTGATTTAGTTTTCTTGTGAGCAGATCTAATATTTGTTGAAGGGTGACACTTCTGTAAAAAGTTGTTTTTGCTTCTCCATATAGGAGCTCTGCTTCTGGGTCCCTGCTAATGCTTTTTTTAAACTGGTTGCTGGAAAGTGTGGTCCGGAAATTATTCTTCCTCAAATTTTACTTCTTAACAGAGAAATATAGGGCCCAAGTTTCGGGCCGCACCTAGAACGGCGCAGCCCCGACCTGGACACCCGTTTTTCGTGCCCAAAAGTGCGCCTAAAAAATACTTGCAGATTCTCTGGCTCCCTGCAGGTCCTCTGGAGCTGGGCGTGGCGCAGCACAAGCTGTGGGGGGCGGAGCCAGGTTCCTGCGCTGAAAACAGTGCCGGGACCTCTGCACAGGCACGCATGTGCAGTAGCTCCAGGTGCCCAAAACTCTGTGGGATGGGCCCAAGCACGCCGCCCCTAGCCCTGGCCGAATGGGGCTCACTGGGGCGGCGTGGATCAGGTTGCACCACCCACGCCCAGCTCCTGGTTCCTCCCTTCAGCTGGCTCTCTCAACTCCCCCCGCCCCCCAGCCGGACCCGACACGACTGCCCCCCGGCCACCTACCTTTAACTCCGGTGCTGTGGGCGGGCCCCGCCCGAAGTCTTGGGCCCGTTCAGCCTCCCTCCCTTCTCTTTCCCCCCGCCCCTCACTCCCCCCCGCCCTTCTCCCCCCACACCCCAGCCCTTCCTTCTCCCCCCTCCCTCCCCCCTCCCTCCTCCCTCCCTCCTCCCTCCCTCCCTTCTCCCCCACCTCCCTTCCTTCTCCCCCACCTCCCTCCCTTCTCCCCCACTTCTCCCCCTTCTCCCCCACTTCTCCCCACCCCCTCCCCACCTCCCTCCCCACCTCCCTCCCCACCTCCCTCCCTTCTCCCCACCTCCCTCCCTTCTCCCCACCTCCCTCCCTTCTCCCCACCTCCCTCCCTTCTCCCCACCTCCCTCCCTTCTCCCCACCTCCCTCCCTTCTCCCCACCTCCCTCCCTTCTCCCCACCTCCCTCCCTTCTCCCCACCTCCCTCCCTTCTCCCCACCTCCCTCCCTTCTCCCCACCTCCCTCCCTTCTCCCCACCTCCCTCCCTTCTCCCCACCTCCCTCCCTTCTCCCACCTCCCTCCCTTCTCCCCACCTCCCTCCCTTCTCCCCACCTCCCTCCCTTCTCCCCCCCTCCCTCCCTCTCCTCCCTTCTCCCCCCCTCCCTCCCTCCCTTCTCCCCCCTCCTCCCTCCCTCCCTTCTCCCCCTCCCTCCCTCCCCCTCCCTCCCTCCCTCCCTTCTTCCCCCCCTCCCTTCTCCCCTCTCCCTTCTCCCCTCTCCCCCTCCCTCCCTCCCTCCTCCCTTCTCCCCCCTCCTTCCCTCCCTTCTCCCCCCCTCTTCCCTCCCTTCTCCCCCACCTCATCCTCTCTCCCTTCTCCCCCACCTTATCCCTCCCTCCCTTCTCCCCCTCCCCCCTCCCTTCTCCCCCTCCCCCTCCCTTCTCCCCTTCTCCCCCTCCCCCCATCCCCCCCTCCTTTCTCCCCCTCCCCCTCCCTCCCTCCTCCCCCCTCCCTCCCTCCTTCCTCCCTCCCTCACTTCTCCCCCCCTCCCTCCCTCACTTCTCCCCCCCCCTCCCTCCCTCCCTCACTTCTCCCCCCCCTCCCTCCCTCACTTCTCCCCCCCCTCCCTCACTTCTCCCCCCCCCTCCCTCCCTCACTTCTGCCCCCTCCCTCCCTCACTTCTCCCCCCCCCTCCCTCCCTCACTTCTCCCCCCCCTCCCTCCCTCACTTCTCCCCCCCCTCCCTCCCTCACTTCTCCCCCCCCTCCCTCCCTCACTTCTCCCCCCCCTCCCTCCCTCACTTCTCCCCCCCCTCCCTCCCTCACTTCTCCCCCCCCTCCCTCCCTCACTTCTCCCCCCCCTCCCTCCCTCACTTCTCCCCCCCTCCCTCCCTCACTTCTTCTCCCCCCTCCCTCCCTCACTTCTCCCCCCCCTCCTTCTCTCCCTTCTCCCCCCCCTCACTTCTCCCCCCCCTCCTTCTCTCCCTTCTCCCCCCTCCCTTCTCCCCCCTCCCTTCTCCCCCCTCCCTTCTCCTCCCTCCCTTCTCCCCACCTCCCTCCCTTCTCCCCACCTCCCTCCCTTCTCCCTCCCTCACTCCCTTCTTCCCCCTCCCTCCCTCCCTTCTTCCCCCCTCCCTCCCTCCCTTCTCCCCCCCTCCCTCCCTCCCTTCTCCCCCTCCCTCCCTCCCTTCTTCCCCTCCCTCCCTCCCTTCTTCCCCCCTCTTCTCCCCTCCCTCCTTCTCCCCCCCTCCCTTCTCCCCTCTCCCTTCTCCCCTCTCCCCCCTCCCTCCCTCCCTCCTCCCTTCTCCCCCTCCTCCCTTCTCCCCCTCCTCCCTTCTCCCCCTCCTCCCTTCTCCCCCCTCCTTCCCTCCCTTCTCCCCCCCTCATCCCTCCCTCCCTTCTCCCCCCCTCCCTCCCTCACTTCTCCCCCCCTCCCTCCCTCACTTCTCCCCCCCCCTCCCTCCCTCACTTCTCCCTCCCTCCCTCACTTCTCCCCC